>NW_020450699.1:492022-781257 GCF_003343035.1 Apteryx rowi | reverse complement strand
AGCAGTGACCAGTTTCCAGCCTTCTTCTACGATGTTATGATGTACCGTTTCACATGGCACAGAGCCCTCCGGCAACTCCACTGCTGTGAGGGGTTGGGACTCCCGAAGCTGCACAGTCTCCGAGAATACCCTGTCTATCTCTTGCTCTGCTTCCCGGATGCTGCGCAGCCTACTGACCTCCTCCTGTAACTCCCTTACCTGACGACACAACTCGCCAACAGCAGCACAGCTCCTGCAGGAGAGCTGGCTGCCAGCCCAGGCCTCCCGGAGAGGCCCCAAGCACTCCCTGCAGCCTGAGACCTGTAGGGCTRCATCTACTGTCAGAGGGTCGGTCTGGGTCCCAGCCTCTGACACAGCAGCTCCAACAGCCACTGGGGAACGCGCTGTGCGGTGTGTCACAACCATACTTGAGGAAACCTACACCACAGGGAACATAAACGAAGGTCCCTTCACGCGTCCCTTCGCGCACCCTTCTGCACGAACTGCTGCACAAACTGCTGCGTCTGTTCGCTGCCTCTGTTAGCTGCGCTCTAGGCCTGGCTCTTATATAGGCCTCTCCCTAGCACTGACTCCCAGGGTGCTTGACCACCCTAATCAAGGGCCACTGGGATCAAAGGCCCCAACTCCCTCTGGTCAGGGGCAACCCAGAGAGCTCGTTAGCAGCAGCCACTCCTAGCTAGAGCTTTTCCCACGAGCTTTTCCCAGGAGAAGTCAAGGCCTCCTGCAGTTGCCCTTGCCTAGCTTCCCCTTTCCTGTTCACAGCAATCACCTTCTAGTTCCTTGGGGGTCCTCAGGAAGCCCACAACTTCCAACAAGATCCTCAAGTTCTAGTCAGAGCCCAAACACTGCTGTGCAAACTGCTGCTTCTGTTCGCTGCCTCTGTTAGCTGGCATACTTTTCAAGAAAGTATGCACATTAAAACTAAGTGACTTTTCAAAAAAGTTATTTGGCAGGAAAAAAAAAACATTTACTCATCACCTACTTTCTCATTAATGAGGAGCTTCTAGATAACGCAGATTGGACATCTTGCATCCCATGGTGTCAGCTCTGTTAAGTTGGGTCTGCTTATGTCAGTCTGTTTTTACTTTGGGGAGAAACAATCTAGCATCCTTTCATCTTCCTTTTGCTCTTTCATTTTAGCTTTCTTTGTTGCTCTATGATCATAATTTATACATAGAGTTATATAGGATTTTTTACTGTTTTTTTCTTTCGGTGAGGCTGGTTTTGTCTCTGCTGAAATGTTTCCTCCTTTGTTTTGTACTCCAAGTCCTCACCATATCCAAGAAAGTTAAAAGTTCAGTGTCGTGTCTGTATTTCCTTCAGCACAGGGAGTAGCTGAATGTCTTCTTTTGTGTCTCTGCCCAGAGCTGGGCATTTATAAGTGAAGTGAAACTTCTTTTGGTCAGAGCTGAAGTGATGTGGCAAGGCAGCAACTGGGTAAGTAGGTGACTGTCCAATTTAGTCAACCTATATCAAAACCTATGACTGTGATAGGGGGCAGTCAGTTTTAACCAGAGCTGATTTCCTTCTACAAGTACCTGAACAGCATTTGTTCAGTATGTTTTCTTCCAACCTCATCTGATGAAGAGCCTGGGATCTTAGAGATACGGACTGTGCCGTTACTAAGGGCTTTGTCACCTCTGGTTTGAGCTGCAGTGGTACCCTTGGCATAGTAAAGCTGAGCCCCAGTGGGATTGTTTGTAAAATCCCCGTTCTTGGCTTGAATTGCACACCAGTACTTGGTGATTTGCACTGGTGCCATTTGCCATTCGGAATGTTAAGTGTGGATTCTGTCGTAGGAGCTGGAAGCTCCCATGCCTCACACCCAAAGCAGTGCCACCTGGAGACCCTGCGACTGCTTCTGAGTGACCTAGTCTCTAGTCAGCACACAGAAGTGCTGTGCAGAGGCATTAGCTGGAGGAGAGGGGGTATGGGGAGAGGCCTGGAGTGACCTGCAGTCATGCACTGCTCCATGCAGGCCTCTCCATATGAGCCAGTCAGCTCATACGGATGTCCTGAGCTGAGGCGTAGGGCTTGCTTGGTTGGGTTGGTGCCATTGTACATACAGCCCTCCATTCCACAGTGAAGATGTGTGCAGTTTGGCATGGCACTTGCCAGTGAAAAATAAGAATTTTCATGCTGTTGCAGTTGTGATCTGGTAAACCAGCAACTTTTCAGTGTGTGCATGTTCCTCGGTTTTGAAATTCCCTTTAGTCCAAAATAGATCGTGTTGGAGTGGGGGGACGGACCCGAAGTAACGATGAGTCTCAATATGAGTATGGTCGTTCTCTCTTTATTAGAGCTTACACAGAGTATATATAGACAAGCAATAAGCATGCACTAGCAATAGCTGTATGATTGGTTTACAGCTTCTGTCCACGCGCCTAAAGCAGATATATGATTGGTGCAAAGTTGCTGTTCACGTGGAGGGGCTTGTCGGCCCCCTCCTTGACTTGTTTACCACTACTTGCCTTCCCCTTTTGTAATGGTCTAGGAATGCTCAAGGACAGTTCACATAGCCGTGGGATCCTCCCTTCATTCTGAAGGCAGGATTGCTCACTTCTAAGAGATCATGCCCTCTCTCGCTTAACCATTCTCCCACAGATCGACCTTCTGAGTGTACAGCAAAACCCTTCTGGGAAGGACTCAGAAAGTTGGGCTTTGGCAGGATTTGGGGGAATGGTCCAGGGGGGTGGAGCTGTGGTTCTTTTACATACGGTTTAGTACTAGCATAGTGTTCTAAATCTAGAGAGATTCCTATATATTTCAGAAGTACCTATAAATGCATTAAGTTTTCTGAACAGTTGTTGGTATGTGAGAGGCAAGGCCTCACAGTAGTTCACATAATGCTTACATCTCATCACTGGGCCCTACACTAGTAATAACCAACAAATCCCTGCAGCTTAGGATAGACACGTAAAATAGTGGTGTCTTAACTATTAAAAGAAAAATCAGGGAGAAAAATACAACTATTATGTTGGCAAATATGATCCAAGATTTAAACTTTGGAATTATTTTTGTATTGTGTTATTAGCTGACAATAGCAATGCCTGGGACATTCTTTTATATTTTTTAAATTGTATACATAACCTAGAGTTAATGCTGTTTTTCCTCTAATAATCAAATATCAATTCCAAAATTAATGAGTAGGATGTTTTCTCCCTCTGAACAGCAGGACATCTGTGCTTGCTCTACTAGCATGTTCTTTTTCCTTTCTTCAGTCCCACTCTTGCCATGGCCCACAGGAATCTGACTGGGAGCTGTAATGTTAACTGTGGATGTAAGATTCATGAGTACGAGCCTGTCTGTGGATCAGATGGAATAACATATTTTAATCCTTGCCTAGCGGGCTGCATCAGTGGTGGAAACCATAGCACAGGGGTAAGTGCTTCCCACACCCACCCACACGCAGTCCACGAGTAGTTAGTAGCCCATCAGGACCGATGGCAGATCAAAGAACACGGTTTCTGTAGCAAACCTCCCTCCTCCTGAGCTTCAGAGAGGTTGCTCTGCAGCTGACTCGGGCCTGAGTCTTTCTGTGTTTCGAAAGGCTGGTAATATTGCTGTTCTGCAACCTCTCCCCCCTTTCAGTTATGTAGAAATCTCAGGCACAAATGCATTTATACCAAGCAAGTCCTCCAACCAAGTGAGTGCAAAGTGTGCCATGGGGAGGGGCGAGGCAGCGTTTCTGACACAGAACCTGAAGCCCCCACATCAGTGGGCTGCATGTCCGCTATTCCTGTAAGACTTGGAAAGGGGACCTTGAATCACTGTCACCTCATCCGGCTTTTTGCCAACATAGGCTAACATGCCATCCTTTCACAAATGCATCAGTGTTAATCTTAAGAGCAGTCACGTTTCTTTTTTTTGTTCCCTCTCTGACTGGAAGGAAGAACTTACTCTTCTGATAGTTGGAAGTGTTTTAAATTCCTGTTTAAATTTAGTTATGGCCTGTTTAAAGCCATTAGTGTTTGTGCCAGGCTTGTCATTTAGCATAAGTGGCTCTTCCACCTCCACCAGTGTATCGGTAGGTCTTTTGTTTGCGTGGCTAAATACGGACTGTTTTTTATTCTGCTCTTATGAAATAGTTTTGACATTCTCTGTAAACCTCTTCAAGGCTAAATGATTGTCCTTGAACTCAAGTAATCAGAAATTAAAGGATGTTAATAATCCACTTTTTTTCTTGAAATATACTGCCTGTTACAACCAAGTCTTCCAGTTACGATGTACTGGGGAAGGGCATTCCACTGTTAAAATCACACCACGGAAATGTGGCAATTTCCAGGACTGGGCACAGGAAAACAGTGGAAAGGTGGAATCTGACCTTAATGTCATTATGGTTATGCTTACTTCGTACAAAAGACAAACTGTTAAATTCTTCTGTTATAGAACTGTCTTTTAAAAAAGAATAAGTAAGAGGGACAGGAAACAATATAAACATTGATTTTCTCAGGATTTGATTGTACTTTCCAGAAAGCTTATTTATAATGTATTCATCTCCTAATTTGCAGTCCTGAGCCAACCTGTGAAACATGAGAATGTTCGTTTCAGAGCTGTGCTTTCTTATTTTTAACAAGATAATGTTCTAAAAATGAAGATTCATATATGATTCCATTTAGAACAAATTAGTTTCATTTATAGGTTTTTTTTTCAGAGTACCTTGCTAGTTTTTGGTAGAAAATTGCTTTGGCCCAATTGCAAAAAGCCTGTGACTATCTGGTTAACTTTCAGTATCTATGTAAATTTTACTTGCACTTTGTTGGACCGAGGCCATAGGTTTGATCTTTTCTACATTTCACCAGATATCAAACTGGTACTAGTAATTTATTTAATAGTGAAGTAGTTTGGGAATATTTACTTTTCACTATGAATTTTGAAACATAGTATTTCTTATTATGATTTGGCCTGAAGTTTTAACTCAGCAACTAATGGTGAATAAAGTAGGGCTGACATTGATTTGCAAATACATTTCTTCATTAAATAATGTTTTATGGGGAGTACTTTTGGAAACTACAAAAGTAAGTTTGTATCGCTTTATAACACACAAAATGAATGTTGCTAACCTATAACATTTGGATTTTAGTTTATAATGTATAATGTTTTCCAAGTTAACCACCTCAAAAGTTGGAAGTAGGAGAAGAGAATGCCTGTGTACAGTTCATACCTGTTGTGTATATACATTGCTACACTCTAGCATTTCTTCTGCATAAGACTTCTGTCTCATTTAGTGCACAGCCTTGGTTCCTCTGGTGATGAATCAAGATTATGTAGGAAAGAAGACTGTAGGATACCTATTTGGAAGCAATAAACAGAATAAGATGAGGGATCTTAGGAAGAAAGCAGATACTCAGCTGATATTTGGCAGCTGAGTGCTGCCTTGGGAAATTGGATTCTGTCAGTGCCTCTGTTCCTAAGTGATGTTAGGCAAGTCAGTTAAACCAAACATCTCCCAGTTGGTCATTACATTTGTGTTCTTTTTATTCTGGATGATTGACATGAGCAATAACGAGAAGTGTCATTTGTAGAAGGACTGAGTGCCAAAATCTGTATCTGAAGGCAGGAAAAGTTGTGTTTAGAATATATTAAGTTGTATATAATGAAAAATAAACTGGAAAAAAGGGGTCCCAGTTGTCTCAAATTTGCTACCCATGTTTGTGAAAGTTTTGATCTGTGTTTCAGTTACTTAGCTACAAAATAGAGATAACAACATCACTGTCTCATCTCGTAACTGTTCTGAAGATAAATTAATCTTTTTGAAAGAGATAAAGAATAATGATGAGTGCCATAGAAAAATCCATATGAAATATGAGTCATTCTGTCTTTGTAGTGGAATATGATTAGTGTGAGGAAAAAGTACCTGGAGCCACATTTTGAAAATGGAAGGTAAAATACTGGAGCAATGGATGGTTCATTAAGATGTTCAGCAAAATCCTATGGGAAAAACGTAAGGCTATGCGATAACACAAGCACGTACAGAGGTATAAATTAAAGTTGACAAGCAGTCTTAATTCAGATATTTCCTAATGTCTGAGTGTTTTAATTTGCAACCTTAAGATGTAGCTTAAGTTACGTAGCTTAGTGCGCGTGGTTCCTGGGTTTTATGAAAGCAAACTTCAAAACTGTACTTGTCTGTACTTGGGATAATAATGCTGGAGGCAGAAGACTGCTGACTGAGAAGTAGTATTTGATTCCCGATGAGAAAACTACATGAGACTGTCATACAAAGTCTTTGCACAATGTCTTTCTCACAGAAGCTTTCATACAGAAATGTTCAGTGTTTCTCTTTTTCACTTTCCCTAGGTAAGAAATTATACAGAATGTGCCTGTGTCCAAAGTCGCCAAGTTATTACTCCACCGACGGTGGGCCAGCGCAGTCAGCTTAGACTGGTCATTGTCAAAACCTACCTGAATGAAAATGGTTATGCTGTTTCTGGGAAGTGTGATCGAACCTGCAATACCCTTATCCCATTCCTAATATTTCTTTTCATAGTTACCCTTATAACAGCATGTGCCCAGCCATCAGCAATCATAGTGACACTCAGGTAAGAGTTTAGTTATATGTTTATTTAGATATTTATACTGTGCCTACAATCACTCTAGAGTCTATGTCACAGAGTCTGGCCTAATGCAGCTTAATTCCATCAAGCTTATGTATCTCTTAAAGGTGATTAGAGTAGGGCTGACCTTTATAAGGAATATATAACATGATAATGCGCTTTAGGAAACGAGAAATGACCAGCAATTCCCAGACAATGTAAAGAGAGGATATGTAAAAGCATGATGTAAAAAAATGATTACTCCTGAAGAAATGTTCAACCTCCTTAGGGTGATGGTTTGGATTTTCAAATCCAAATGAGAAAAAGTTAATATTTGACTCATTCATAGTTCAATCAAGAGAGGCCATTTTTCAATTATCCTTTTCTGTTTCTTAAAATTGTTCATTCCTGCCACATGCCTGTTGTTGAGCCTTCCCTTTTTTCTTCAAAAGAATTTTGAAATTGTTATGTAATATGCTGTAGTAGTGTTATTGTCATGGTCGTTTAGGGATAGAAAAAGGTGCAGTCTTTGTATGGAAAGGTAGTGTCTTCTATTGTCATTGCACAGGGTAATTATAAAAAGGTAAATTTCAATCGGCAGATATTAATACTGAAGTGAACCTTACAATATTGACATCCTTAAGGAAAATCTTCAGAGGAGGTTTTTACAATGTTCAGTGAAAACCAGATGGGTCCCATATCATGTACAGTGCATCCATCCAAGTTTTGTGGCCCAAATTATTTCTCTGATTTCTCAATTTCTGAGTGAGTGCTTGACTCTGCAACCATGACCTTTCAGTCACTGAATGTCATCTGTTTGTCTGTTCATTATCTCATAATCTGTTGTCACTACAAGTTGCCTACTTGTAATAATAAGCATCCAAGCAGTCTCTTGGAATGCTGTTCCTTTTCAGCCAAGGTAATGGAGGTGTCCTCCATTAGCTTCAAGGGGAAAAATGTCAGGCTCTCAAAGGACTGGGTACAAACTAGTAATATTCCATGATGGAACTGCAGCAATTTTAGTAAATCCCTGATATGTTTCCTAATACAATTCTGACATGCTTATACTAAGCAGAGATCTGTTAAATTCAGAGATAGATTCCAGCTTTCAGCAACTTAATTCTCCATTTAGAGTAGGATCACTGGTCTGAAAAAGATTAAGAAAATAAAGCACAAGATTATATATAAAAAAAAGAAATTATTATGAGAAAACATGAACATTTTAGGTCTATTCTCCAATTTCCATAATAGTTTTAGATCAAATTCTTCAGGCCTTATGTAGGCAAAAAATGATCCAAAGACAGGACCGAGATTTTGATTAAACAGGGACAGGAGGATTTGGCTATTTTCTCCTAGCAATAAGACTTAACAATATTAGAGGCTAAATGGAAGAAATTGAGATGGAGATTTATTATAGCTCAGAAGAAAAGCCAGGAGGTCAGGCTAAAACTTACCACAATGATTATCCGTTATGACTTTCTTCAAAGGACTTTTGTTTTTGCTTGCTAGGTCTGTGGAAGATGGGGAACGGCCCTTTGCACTAGGAATGCAGTTTGTTTTATTACGAACTCTTGGTAAGTCTTGCGGTTACTGAAGCATTCATATAAATCCCTATGTTTCCAAAAGATTCACCACGTTTTGCTTAAATGTGCTATGAAAGTATTGAAATTTCATAAATCTGCCACTGATTGTCATTAGGAACATAAAATTAATAGCTTCTGAACTTTGTAACTGAGATTTGTATTTAATCTTAATTTTTATTACTGACTTTTTGTGACAACGTCTTTGTCTCAGAAAGAGATATTTTGTTTAAAAATCCTTTAAAAAAGAGATATGTCGAAATAGTCATTTTCCCAATAAATGATTAGTTTTTTGACAAATTAACATTTTCTTATAAAAAAAAAAGTTTGATAATTTTCTGATCCATCTAGATAACACAGTAAGAACAGTAAAGTTCTTTTAAATATTGTCCATAGCAACAGTAAGTATATCTTCAATTTTGTTCTTCTCCTGAACATAGTATTGCATATTCAAGGACAGGAACAAGGGTTACTTGGAAAAGATGATGTAGTACCAGCGCTCACCCTATGTATCTATTGCACATATTAATATAGTTACTAATTATCATCTTATAAGTTTTTTTTTAAAAGAAGCAGATATATCTTTTTGCTTTCAGCAATAGCAGTAGCTGTTCACTTTTCTAAAATAAGAAGCAATTGTATCTTAAGGTTTAATTTCAAATGTTTCAAAGCAAAAAGAATGCTTGTTAAATTTTTTTTTACACAAAGTCATTTCTTTCAAGCTTTTGAACTTATAAAATCCTGCCTATAAAGAGCACTCCAGGTGTTCAGCTACAACAAAAAATGTGAGCAGGGCATGCAATGATTATTATAAACAAGAACAAGAGGGAAAGCCCATATAGTTGCACCTGGTCAGTAAGGAGGAAGTTTTCTTTGAGAAAGGCCTCTTTTGACTTGTCTTAAATATGTCATATTTCCAGGGAAAGCAGGAGCATTTAACAGGCTAGCAACATTTGTGGCAGCCTTAAAGTCTATTTCTGAGGAAGATTTCTTTGAAAGAACAATTTAAAAATAATAGTTCTCCCATTTCTTCCATCCATCTTCAGTAAGAGAATTACGTTTTATGTTCTTTGGGGCTTTAATTTTTTGCCTTAATCTGTAGCAGCAACCCCCATCTTTCCCAGCTCACAGGTAATGATTTTCAATAACCAGTGCTCTGGAAATAACATCATATTTTGTTCCTCTGCCTCATTTTATTTCCTGAGAGCAACACTGCAGTTTATTTTGGGCAACATGTAGTTCATGCAGAAGTGCCTGGGGACCCCAGATTGAGGCATTGACTATTGTAAGGTGGCGTTGCATTGTATTTGTTGTTTGAATTCTTTCACATCGTTGGTATGGTGTGTGGGATAAATAGCATTGTTGGGCAGATCAGCAGACCAGTCTTCCACTTTTCACAATATAGGGGAGAACAGTGGAGTAGAAATCCTCTCAAAACTTCTTGACCTACACCTGCTTGACTAAGGCATGTAGTTTCTTTAGAAGTCTTCCACTGTATGCTAACACATTATTTTTGTTGCTATTTTTATTTCAGCCTACATTCCCACTCCAATTTATTTTGGGGCTGTTATTGATACCACATGCATGCTTTGGCAACAGGACTGTGGCGTACAAGGATCTTGTTGGGAATACGATGTCACCTCGTTTCGTTTTGTCTACTTTGGATTGGCAGCTGGTCTCAAGTTTGTAGGATTCTTTTTTATTTTTTTGGCCTGGTACTCCATTAAGTATAAAGAAGAGCAACTGCAGAGACAGAGGTGGAGGTCTTTGCCAGTGAACACTGTGAGTGAGATGGTAGGCCAAGCTGGACCTCAGCAAAACTATGCACGGGCTAGATCCTGCCCTACCTTCAGCTGTCGTGGAGAACAGTGTGGAGACATCAGTGTGGCACAAGGAATGAATTGCATAGCACAGACATACCCTGGCCCTTTTTCAGAAGCAATAAATTCCTCAAATGAAAATGCATTGGAAGAAGTCACTGCTGACATGTAGACCCCTGGCTTGGTAATGTAATATTTAGTTTTGTTGGTTGACTCAGATACGGCGCCTTGTGAAACACCTGTGCCTTCTATTTTTAATCTAAATGTAACACATGATAAAACCAACAAAGCTTAATGCAAACACCCATAGTATGTTTCTGAGGGCTGGATACCTCAAACCGACCCAAGTTCTTACTTCTCTTTGTAATTATTTCGGGTGTGTCCATTAAATGTCCATGCTCTGATCTAATATCAATGTAAGGGTGAGGTATTATGAACAGCAAAACTCAGTGAAAGAGTGAAAAAAATTCATATCATTGATGTCTAGACTTCACAAAAATGCTTAAATGTATCATAACTTCACATCCACAAATCATATTTTTAAGAGATGAGAAATTACTGTGAGTTCTGCTACAAAGCACAACTGAACTTGTTTAAACTATGCAACTTACTTGGATAATTGTATGTGCAGCAAATTAAGTTTAAAGTTTGCTTTTAAAAAACGTTACTGCAACTCAATTTGAAAGAGGCTGTTTTCAGACATACGCAGTAGATCAAAAAAGAACATAAGGTTTAAAGTACTGTTAATAACGTGTTAAGCCATACGAAAGTTATGCATCAGGTAATGTTAGCAAATATTGAGACATAATATCTTTATCCTGTTAAAACATGCATTAATTTTCATTTGATAAGATGCAGTAATTCTTAACAAATACACAGGCTTGAAAAGTGTAATGCTTGGAGTAAAAAACTTCTGTATTAATTTGTAAGAACATGAAGATGTAGGAATCATACACACACACCATAACAGATAGGTGCATATTTCTGTAATGATATAAGCAGTTATTTGGGTGACCATTGCTAACGCCAAATCCATACTTTTCCTGAAGAAGAAAAAATCCAATTATAGCTTGATAGGAAGTGTTTGGCTGTACTTCAAAAATGCATGCCGGTCTAGTTCAGCTTAGGGGAAAAATCTCAAGAGAGCGCTAATGGCTTCTTTTTGTGAGTCACCTGCTGTTTGGGGCTTTGCAGCCTCTTGCCAATAGCGGAAGGTGCAGGGAGGGAGGCGAGACGGCACAGCTTGCTGGCAGGCCTTAGCTGAGAAATGATTCAAGGGTGCTGGAAACAGGTTTGCACTCAGCAGTGCATAGCCCAGAGCTTTCCCCTTGTTTCTTGGCACTGCCGCTGCAGTGTGCTTCCTGCCAGCATGAAGGAGAGTGTGGCCAAGACTAGTGAGGGCTGTCTCAGACTGCTAGATTACCTCCATTCCTACCCCAGCTCCACCTGTCTCACCTCCTGAGCACCATACCCTCCAGGGTGCTGGCAGTGAGCCACAGGGATGTTGCCCCGCTTCCCTCCCTCGGTGCCCGCTCGTGTTTCTGAACAGCATTGCACTCCCATCAGGTGTGGTGTTGCATTTTCTGATGGACAGATGGATTTCTCTTCAAGTAGTTTTATCATTTGTCCCATGTGTGGCTGCCTTTACTACTTTTCTCAGCTTCATTTAAAGCTTTCTTTGAAGGCAAAGTCTGAGACTGCTGTCCACCCTTCCAGGAAATGAGCTAGGAATAGAGATTGTCTCCAAGCATGGACCCAGGAGACGTGATGTAGCCTTTGCTTATTCCAGCTTACTATCGTGTGTTTTCTCCCCTGGAGACATTGAGACTTTTTAATCAAATGTACGTAGCATTTCATATCTTACCCTGGAGGCTTTGTAGTCCCCTTCTTATGATGTACTAATGATGTCTCAAAGGGCGGAGAATGATTTCAGGTGGACACTAAGAAGTCAGAGCTGTATCTTGCCTTGCAGGGAAGATCTTAGAAATTTCAGAAATGAATTTAATTATTTTTAGAGGATTCAATGATGGGAAGGCCTGGATTTTGCCATGTGGGGAGCTTGCATAAAAATAAGTAGGAGAGTAGAACTTCTATGTATTTTTGAACAGAGTAAAAAATATTTGGGAGGCTTTGGCAATGTAAGAACGATTTTGTTGTTGTTTTTTTTTTAAATTTACAATATGTAAGTTCATCAAACAATACATGGACCCAAGTCCTGTTTCTGTTGAAGTTAATGGCAAAACTCTCTTTGGCATCCATGGATTTGACCTGGGAAGAACAGAGTTCCCCCTCCTCCTCCTTTGCCAGCTGCCTTCCATCACTGACTGGTATGTGAAGTTACCCACCACACTGGTCTCAGAGCCTGCTTGAGATGGTGACTGTTTGTCACAGAGTGTCTCCATTCATTTATGTGACTTCCACTCTCTGTGGCTGCAAATTCACAGATGTTTCTAGCTTTTATCCCTACTGTAACATGGAAGAATATTATTGACATTAATGAGAAGTGTAGCACTTTAAGTCACCTCCTGCTATTCTTTAGCTATTAATAGCTTTTTGGAGACAAGCCTGAGTATTTTTTATTTTTGGGTTGCTGCTAGGCCCAATAACATCCCCAATCAGTGTGTGCAGTTTGGGACATAGCTTCTATGCTTCTTCTCCCCAAGATTAAATTTCCTTGGTTCAAAAGCACTGGGTACCTTTCTTTGGCTATTGCAGATCAGAGCAGATGATAAAAATGGCTCCTTCTGCTAGAGTCTGGGATGCTGCTTGCACCAAGAAATTCCTGCCCTGGCAAAATTTGAGGCAAAGTGGTAGGAGAGAGGGTAAGAAACCAACCCATTTTAATCAACAGAGGATGATGTGAAGAGAGACAATCTTTTCCAATACCTCAGAAATAGATCATGTAGAGAATCGTAAAAGGCTGGAATTGAGTCATCTGTCCTGTTTCTGTTCTCTTGCATGCTTTCTGTGAACTTCTGCTCTATAGGAATAAAAAGTGGGAGCAGATGAGGCTTGTTGGATCTTCAGGAACTAACACTGGTCACAGAGGATAAGAGTAAAAAAAGTGGCAGCTCTGCAACTGCTGCAGTTCTGAGCTAGTTTCAAGGGAATTCAGAGGTGGTCAGAATTGAGAATTTCTATTTTTCTGGAAATCCTCATGCTTCAAATTCTAAAAAACATTCTTTCTTAAAATGACTGAGAAACTGGAATGTAGAGGGAAAGATATTCACTCCAGAAATACTGAAAAAGTCTTGTTTGCATACTTTCTATAGCCTTTTAATTTTGACTTCAAAATTATATGCAAAACATAAATATAAAAATTCTCCAGTATTTTTTGTTATACATAATTATGACATTATAAATAAATTCCTACAAGATCATTTAATTATGTCAGCATCCTCTGAAGGAAAGAAAACTCAGACTCTGGCTAATTTTTGACTGGTTCCTAAAGGAGGCTTTCTTATGAATAAGCTACAACAGTCTAATTTGAGCCAATAAAGGCAGGCAGGGGAAAACACATGAACTTTCTATAGTATCTCCAACATTGTCAACATTGACTGAAATATGAACTAAGACCTGCTGAAAACACCTACTAGTTTTTGAGGTTATAATTCCTGGAGGAAGCAGAGTCAAAAGAGAAGTTTTGTGCATCCTTATGAGAACTCACCATCAGTGCTTGGTGGTAGACTGCCTCACAAGAAAAAAGCATCTTTATCTATCATCCAGTGAAGGTAATCATGCTGTCATCCTGCCATGAAACAATCTGACCATAGACTGTAGAAACCAAGATCCTGAAGTCATTCTGGTTTCAGTTTAATCTCATCATAACTTCTGCCACCTTCCCTCCCCACCCCCAAGCACTAAAGCTAGGTTATCAACAAGCACAAGAAAGATAAAGCAGGGCTCCTGTTCTCCAACGGTCTGTTACTAGTAGCAAAACCAAGTTTTCTACCTCCAGTTAACCAGCCAGGGATAATGTGGAGCAACGACATCTAGAGATTAATTACAAGTCCACAAAGAGCCATCATGTCATCACAAGGACAGCCTATTTTCCTCTTACACCAGGTATTCATGATTTAGAGTGAAGGACATGAGAAGTGGCCCCAATGCATGGACCTGGCTGAACAGACCTTCATCCCTGTTTAGTCTCCCATTCATTCCTTCTTTCCTCCAAAAAGGGAAAATTTCAGAAAGGGACCCATGGTCTTGGGTGCTTATGAGTGCAGCACCATCAGGAAAGTGGTGCGTAGAGCTTTCAGGGGTTGTGGTCTTGTCAAGAATATCTGAAGAGTGGGACACCATATTTATGAAGTCTAGGCAAAGTCCTGCATTTTGGTCCTCTTTTCCCCATGCACAGATTAGATATAATATGGTATAATTTGGAATTGGTGGCATTTTATATTCTTTCAGTATAGCTTGAGCAGTTACAACGTAGCTCTCTATATCTGTAGAATATTATGGTGCAATTTATATTTAACTGGAAGCTTTCAATTCTTTGACCAGCCACAGTATGTTTAAAAATGCAGGTACTGACGTGCAGTTCTTCAGAGCTTGCTGTGTTCTAAGTGAAGCAGGGGCACAAATCTCCTCATACATTTCATAGCATTAAGTATTCATCCATCATGGCCCTGATCCTGCAGAACACTTAAATATGTGTGTAAGCTTATACATTTAAGTGATGCACTTAAAAATAATGCATGCAGTTAAGTATTGGACTGAAGCTCACATACATTCAGAAAGGAGTTCCTTTGCCCAAAAGCACATTTAGTCTGGATGTCTGACTTTTAGAGGACTAATGCTAAATGAGCTGACTTCTCAGCAAATCCAGCTAGGGTAGGTTCAGAGCTGTGCTAACTACAGTAAAATGTCATCTAATCCAGCCAGAGCTGGCTAGTGTCTGATCATCTCAGATAACTATCAATTCTGCATTCAAATATTTTCTGGACATACCCAAAGACACATTTTAGTTCTTCCAGCCATTCATGTGTTTTATGAATTTCTGGCTGAAAATCTAGGAGTTATACGGGAGGATGGTTTAGATAAGGACATCCTTCTGGCCTTAAAGCCTATGAAATTGCTGAAGTAGTGCTGTAGATTCAAATTGTGCCCTTTCACAGAACTGGGACCTAGATGTTCAGATGACACATTTTCAGTATCCCACTCATGTGGACAGCGCAGACAGCACTGTCTGCTCCATGTAACTCCAGGGAGCTTGGCTGGGAGGAGGTTCAGCACCTTCTGTACTGATCTTGCATGTTTTTCCCCCAAATGCCTGACTTACTGCTGCCTTACTACACTTTCTGTGTGTAATACCACAGATTTTGCTGGTGGTATATTGATATAAAACTGGTGATAAATAGGTCCAAAGTGTCTTACTGCTATTTTGGTGCCAGATTATCAGCCTCATCAGTATAATGATGAGACTGAAGAACTGGCCCAGTACATTGGATTGGACCCTGACAAGCTGGCACTTTAGCAAATGTATGTGAAGTAAGTGATATCAAGTGCTTGTTAAGCTTTTGTACTCTGTTCACTGGTTAGTACTGCTGTTTTCATAGCCTGATGAAAAACTACTTCCTTAACAAGTTTATCCTTCTCTGTTTTCTCAATAACATCTTTTTTATAATGGCACTAGGGAAAGTCATGTTGCATTGTTTGGGTTCCCACAGATGAAGTGATCTACTTGTGACTTCTCTCCACTGCTCTCCAGTTGGTCAAAACACCTGATAACAGAGATTTACCTGGACTGGAATATGAATTGGGTAGCTTTGGACAGTGTTTGCCAGTTGTAGGAAAACCTGTATTAACATATTTCAGGTTCCTCACATATTGGACTAGATTTTATGTATTTTTATCCTTTAAAGTATTTAGAAGATGGATAGTCCTCATCATGATGGTAGATTCATTTTTTGGTATAGAATTAGGGGTTTTTTTCTTATAACATTTGTTTTCTGTATAACAATTCTAAAAGGTTAAATGTAAATATTATCATAGACTAGGGATGGGGAAGCTTCAGCTTGGGGACAGGGTGTAGCCAGAGTTCACAGGATTCTTTTTCCCTACCTTGTTATTGAATCTCACTAATACATGTTACCATGTGGCCAAAGGTTTGAAAGCCTGCTTGGTCCTCAGCAAGGAAATTTTCCCCATCCTTTCCATAGAACGTAGTATATTAATTAAAGAGGACAGCTGATAATATCCATATTCATATACTGTTAATAACTGTAGTTTTTAGCAGAAACCCATAAGCCTCCAATCTTTCAGATAAGCTATTTTCTATTGATTTAAGCAAGCCTTTTGACCACAGGCCTAATTCTGTAAGTTCAAAGTAGCTCCAAACTTTTCTCATTTTCAAGTGTTTAGATGCTTATTCATTCAGGTTCAATTCTACTGTTCTGATTATTGCATTATCCATTCTGTATAGTTTGTTTTCTGTTTTTTTTCTATCTCAAGCCAGTTGTCACAATGTTATCCTGTAATAAGATTTTGTTCATGATATAGAATGGGTGGAAAGCTGTGGAATTCACGAAGGACTACAAAAAGTATCCAAAACATTGTTCAGCTCAAAGAAGAATGAGCCAGCTCGATAAGCTTTTAACAAATGGCTAAACAACACTGTGGTGCTCACTGAAGTATTTTGTGATGTATTCACTATGACTTAAATGACATATTCAAGGCATGTCAATGATGCAACTGCATGTGCTTTTATTGTTGAAGTCTGGAACTGTTCCAGCAAAGACAGTGTTCATAATTCCTAGTGCACCAATTCCTAACTAGCCCTTCTGTGGGAAAGTCATTTCAGAAAGCAGTACAGGATTTGGCCCAGCACTAACAACTAAAGTAGACGCTATATAGGCCACAGAAATCTAACGTAGGATGTATTCATCTTTCTGTAGAATGTTACTTTATTTAGTGGCTTTGCTTAAACAGACACTGAAAATAGATTTTATAGGAATGAAGAGAAACACTGGGCTAAATTCTGGGGCTTCTTACCCAAGCAACTCCTACTTACATCAGGAAGTGTTTGAAATAAATTGAGGATTCAAATTTGAAATATTAATATTCTTCCATGAGATACCAAAAGGAAGGGGGTAGAATAAGAGCAAATTCTAGCTCCAACAATGGAAAAAGGCCAAATCAGCCAACTTTCAAGTAAGCCAGGATTTAAAACTGATGTTTTTGGTTTTAACAAATAGGAGACAAAATATCGCCCTCACATTTAGAATTCTGAAAGGAAATTATTTTGTGTTGTTGTGTCTGGACTGCTCATTCAGAGGAGGCATTCATGGTCTACATAGCACTAAGAGGTACACCTCAGACTGATAGGTCAGAAATTTTACCTCTTTAACAAAGGTGTTTGGAAACAGCGCTTTGTGAAGGGAAATTTCAAAATAAAAAGTTGTACAAAATCATCCTGAACTGAATTTCTATACAAAAGTGAATTTGGAATCACTGTGATACATATTTCAGTGAAGGCTTTCCTTGTAAAGGCCTGCTCTTTGCCCTGCTGGAGCAAATGGGAGTTTTGTCCTTGGCTGCAGTGCATACCTCTACCAAATGATTTAAACAGAACAGCAACAAATTAATGTGGGTAGTATGCTAGGAACATGGAGTGGGCACACTGCCTGTAACTGTTCAGTTTTAAAAAATTCATCATTAAGCAAATGTGTAGAGTATTAAGGAAATTTGTAGAGTATGTATGACTATGAGCGCGTGGGTGCTGTGCTGTGCTAAAAAGAGACTAATTGGTTTATGCGTTTTTTTGCATACTTTAGGCTCCTTTATGGGGATTTTTAATTGATATTTATTTCTCAGCAGAGCTTAGAGTAATTTTAAAGCTGTATAATACATTGTTTAATGAAATCTATTGTCAGCATCTGTTGTAAACATGTGTTTACAAAACAAACTCTTGAATACTTGATATTTGAAAATAAAAAATAGCATATCAAGTGTGTTTTATTTCTAACAAAAAAAGGAAAAGGGGAAAAAATGGTGCCTGGGTGAGTGTGCAATCAGCCTGGATTGGGTGATGAAATATTTGGATGGACTTTTCGGTGCTCAATTAGACAAAAACACATCTTTCCCCTGAATTCAGTGACTGCTGAATCACAGCTAAGTATTGATCTCACTGAAATAAACTGTAAAATTCCACACTTTCCTCTAGCACTGTTTGGTTAATTACATACTCATTAATTACATTCTAAGAAATACAAATTTGTATGAACTAGATACTGACATATTTGGAAAAATACACAGGGTACAAGAGTACCTACCATCCACATGACTCAGTAAATGAGGGCCAGGGCCTGAAGCCAAGAAGGTTCAAGAGTGCTATATAATGTGGGGGTAGCCAGTCTGGTCTATCAGTGTGGATGCGAGCTAGTTCATGCAACTTGTTTTTAGAGTTCTGGCCCCACTTTTATTTGGTAGTATAGATGTATCCATGGATGAAAAGTCTGTCCCAAGGCAGCCTGGTCTTTAAAAGAGTAGGCTGAAGTTGAAAATCTTTTTCAAGACATGTTGCATTATTGAGCCTTCATACTTAAAGTACTTTGCCCTGTATTACATGTTTCACTGCTGAATGATCTGTGGCTTCTTTCTATGAAACTTCCTCACTGCTTAGTCATGTGACTGCTGTGAGTCCAAGACACAGCTTGTCTTTATGAAGTATCTAAGTGCCTTTAGTTTCAGGCTGAAGTCAGAAACTAAGGCACTGTGCATAGCACCTAGCAGATCCGAGTCCTCAGCCAGCGGCACAGCTTCAGCTGATGTTCACAGCGAGGGAGGAAACGCAGTACAGCAGAACTGCTGTTCACGAAGGCAGCAGACAAATCTTTGGGATCCAGATCCTGCTTGACTTCCAGATTCAAAGTAAGACTTCTCCATTTTCATTTCAAATAAATATAACCATGTAAAAGACATTTTGCAGATTCCCTTTAATGTCATTAGCATCCAAGACTTGAGCTGTTAACTCAAATATGCTGTGGATGACATTATCATCAATAGATTTCTAGCACATCAAGAATATTGTTGCTAATTTAAAACTGAATAAATGGGTTACCTTGGCAGGACCTAAAAGCACTGTGGGGTGGTGCAAGGGCCACAGCAGAGGCACAGTTGTGTGGCTCTGCACTGACATCTGCTGCCTGATCGGGAGTAAAATTACCCCAGGCAGGTCCAAGACAGGCTGTGATCGCACCTGTTCGGATGTGATGTATGTTTTTGAAGTGACTCTCTAGCTTGTGCCCCACTTACTGCACTTTGGTTTTCACTGCAGAGCGGTGTCAGAGCACACAAACTGTATTGCTGTTTGCTGAAACTCAGCAAGGAGGTTTTCTTACAGCATCATACCTGGTAGGCACCAACCACCCATGGGTGCTCAGGCCGCAAGACCAATCCTGAGTAAATCCCCTGAGAACTTCACTAGTGTAGCTCTTGGCTTCTTGGCCCCAACTGTTTCACCACACAGATCCTCTCCTATTGTGTTTCAGTGACTGTTAACGTAGACAAAGCTGCAGGCATCTATAATGAGATATAGATAAAGTTTTGGGGGAGGGGAGGCATCTATGCCTAAACCTGTTCTCTGAAAAACCCTCCACTCAGCTGTCACATAGGCTTAGAGATGGCTAAACTCAGGGATGACACTATGATCCAGATGTTTTCCAAGAGCCTTTAAAATAGCTGTTTGTGTGCATTAATGCTTCAGGCACAACAGGAGTTACCTACTCGTAACAGCAACTGACTCATGTCTAAAATTAAGAAAGTTATGGAAATGAAGCACTACCCACCTTCACTTTTCTTGAGGGCTTTGAGTTGGTGGGAGGTCTCAGAAAGTGTCTCACACATCCCAAGGTGTTAGGGCAGGCCTGGCTGCCTTCTTTTAAATCCCAGAGGAAACAACTCAGATGATAACCTCCCATCCATAGCTCTGGGCCCTGAAAGCAGATAACTATGCACTGTCCTTCAAATAAAAGTCAGACCTATTACTTTGCAGATCAAAATAAGTGAAGGTACTCCTTGCCTGCTGCTAGAAGCACTTGCCCATGAAGTCAGCTTTAGGCATTCATATCCTTCCTCAGTCTATGACTATCTAATGCCTGTAAGAGCTTCCTGACAGTCAGACCATGCTGCTAACAAACTGGTGTTCCTCAGCTATGGGACAAGAAGCACGGTACACTATGAAATGCAAAATGAATTGGGACAGCAGGAGGCTGTGTAACACACCGCTTAGGAGAACAATAGGCAGCTTTTGGCCCCTTCTCTTTGGGCTGCTTTTATATTTGATGCACTGTATGTTTGCAGAAAGCAAGGATCAGAACAACATCACTCCCTGATAAAAGTCCTAACCTCTTAGGTTAGGACAGAATGAGGCTCCGCCCCCTTCCCTCTTGCCCTGCATTTAGACATTGCTGTAAGAGCTGTAAAAAACAGCTCCGACTTAAACTATCAGGCAATGTGGAGGACAGGGCCCCATCCTGGAAGAAGGAAAGTTGAACTCTTTCAAGATGAGGAGGACTTGAACTCACATCTTCCATTTCTGAGTAAGTACTTTAAGCTGTCCGGTAAGGAGGAAGCACCAATGGAGAGAATGGATGGACAACACCTTTCCCTCCTGTATCTCTGCCTGACTGTTAAGAGAGAAGACAACACCTTGTTTGGTTCAGTTCTTTCAAAGAAATGCACCTACGGAGGACACCTGGTTGGTGCTAGATTAATTCTCTGCACAAAGACATCTGTGTGAGGCAGCTGTATAGGACCTTACTTAAAGTTTGCCTTTGTCTTTAAAGTCCTCCTGACCTTCCTAACTCAGCCTGCTCAGCCTGTTGTTGTTCAAAACCTTGGCTGTTTTGAAAAACTTCTCCTGTTTGCCAGTGTGCTTTCCTGGGACAGGCATCTCTCAGGAGTCTATCTAGCATTGCAGGGACTGTTTTTTGAGCACCTAAGTTCTTCACTGGCCCCCTTTCTTGATTGCTAGAAATGTCAGCTCTAATTTCATGTTTGCAGGAACATCAGTGTCCAAGGACTGTGTAAAGGAAGGAAGCATGGCTTCAAGGCTGATTTTAGCCTATGAAGCTAATTTTATTCCCAGGACACTGAAGAAACATAGACAGTAAGTAAGGGAAAGAGTTTATCTTTAATAAACCTAAGGTCTGTTTTGTGAATGCTCACTTTTACCCAAGAAAGGACTCCTCCTGACAAGGGCTCCATAGGCCGCTCTGGTTAAGCCCTGTATGTCCATCCAATCTTCTGCACTTTGCTGTAATAGAGGGGTCTTTGTATGGAGGAGGGAAAAATGGCAAACCTAGGGAAGGCACCATGTAACGTTGCTTTACTACTGTGAACCTCGAATTGTGTAACTTGGTGCATTTGCTTCAAGGAAGGAAAGATCAGATGACTTGGGATTAAAAAAAATCACAGCATATTTTAAACCAAAAATATATATTATTCACAATCTCCAGGAATAATTTATAACTAACAGAATGTAGTGTGCCATTTCGTTACCCATTGCTTTAACCGTGGATGGATTCTTAAAACTGCAAGTGAAACTGTTAACATATTTTAAAAATAATTCTTAATTACTTGGAAAACTAGATCATCTGGACTTCTCTGAAGCAGGTAAAGTAAAACACTTTTTATTTCAAGAAATATTGCTTCTAGACTTTCCTGAAGCCAGAATTGTTCTATAAAAGTATCACAGAAATATTATACAAGATTTAAAAACACAGTATCCTAGTAACTTGAAATCTTTGTACAAATAGCATCATTCATGACCATAAATACGTTTGTTCTATCAATCAGCCCATGACACATACATCAGATAAACAGCTAGTTAATTTTAACATATTTACAGAGTCCATCAAAAAGACTGCTTCTTAAAATTATTAAAGTTCTACTGAAAGAATCTCCTTTTTAAAAAGTTCAAATTAAAATACAAAGCGATGAATGTAAGTTTAACCTGCAGTGCTTGCAATAGCCAAAAAATACTCCCTATACTAAATAACATGTAATAGATAGGAAACATTCCTGTGAATTGGACATGATGGAATTACATCTGTTTGAGGTAATTCTCTTTTGTTGTTGTTGTGCTAATTACTTACAAATTAAAAAAGAAAAGCAAGGGAAGATATTAAGTTTCTACTAGTACAGATTTTCAAAGTCATTTTTGTATTATACTTTATAAAATTTAATGTTTGGTAAAGTTTAAGAAAGAAATTTGAACAATACAACAAAAATTATCTAAACTACTATTTTTGACTTCATGTGCCAGTTTTATCTAGAATAATGTAAATCTAATATGATTTTACCTTTCCCTTTAATGCCTGCTCAAAACAAAACAAAGCAAAACAAAAAGAATTTAAGTCTCAAAATGATAATAATGCTTTCAAGACATTGTTCAGGCTAAAAAAAAATAGAATGTGGTGATACATGTACTGATGTAAACCTTTCTACCAGTATCAATTAAAAAAAAAAAAACTCATGGATTTTTAATACTGACAGTATCAATATATAGGGAAACAATCCAATTTAAACAAATCCTCCTACAGTTAACAATCATTAGCCATACCTTTCTGAGAATAAATTTAATTAAATCAAAGTAACAAAACATGCAATATTTTTGCTAAAATATTATTCAAACAATCTGTTTCCACAATCCATGCTGATTATCTCTTTCCTGTCAATCTATTTATTGGTTTCATAATTACATTAGACAATGAGCAAACTAAGAATATATAAAGTATTAGATTCATAAATGGTATGGCATACAGATTTTAAAAGTGCAACATCATTTTGCTTGAAAGCATGACATTAAGAAATTCCAGTGGTTAAAATAATTTATCAAAAATACATTATGCAGACAGACTGGGTGGACTGAAACATTCATTCATGGTGGGATCATTTGGAAACAGAAAAAGTAACTTGAAAATCCTCTTCAAGGAAATAATTTTTAGCTTGCGGAGAATGTGCTACTGCATTAGAAAGTTAACACTGTTTCTTTTTATTAAAAACTGGAAATCTTGTTTCCTGGTTTGGAGAATTACTGTGAAAGCATGTGTGTGTGAATACAATGAACACACACACACACACACACACACACACAGATACTGAATTGGGCTCAATTTAGCTGCAAAATGTATCTACAATAAACATGGAATGTCAGTTGTCATGATTACTTTTATTAGTTTGCTAATAAAAAATAAGGAGAACTTATTTAATGGTTTACAACTTGATCTAATCCAAGGAGAGTGGAGATGAGGCACTGCCTTCTACATTTGGGATTGATGACATCTTCCCTGCAAGACTCTGTTCCATGTTTTTCAAAATAGTTCCTGTTTCCTGGGTACTGATAGATGAATTCCTAATGGATACATTGACAGCCTGATGAACAATGGGGTCATCAGACCTCGCAGGAAGATACATCTGATCTTCAAATATATCTTCTGTAGCGTCACTGTCCTGATGGGTGTCTTTCTGAAGAATGCTGATGGGTTGTAGAATGAAGCTATGCCTGGACTCCAACTCTACCAAACCGTTTCCACTGAAATCCATATCAAAACGGTCTGATTCTTTATCCTCCATCCATTTTTCAACTTGATGATGATTTCTCCAGTGTGCATCATTCAAAGTACTTTTCTCAGGAATAGCATTGTTTAATTCAAGTTTCCTCTCTTGACGTAAAATCGCTGTGCTCAAAGCTAGGGCTGCAAAGTCCGTTGGCACAATAAGCGGCAACTCTTCTGCAGTCAGGCCGCTCGATTCCTCAGCTGAAGTCATTTCCGCCAAGGTAAATGGTGTAGATGATTCGTCCACATCCCCATTGTTTTGAGCAGTGTTGGTCTTGTCCGTTTTGTTTTGCTCATAGTAACTGTTCAGCAGTGCAAACATTCTAGCTACATCCTTCAAGTAATTAGTCCAGTCAGCCAGACTAAGTCTATAGTTGTATCTGTATTCATATACACTTTCATTCACACTGTACAAGTCTTCCAGGCCTTGCCAGTTGATGTCACCAGCGAAATTTGGCAGGTTAGCCTTCCCATCCATCCCATAACTGTCCTCTGTTAAAAGAAAGAATAAAGTCTAATGGTGAACACCAGCTTAAAAGTGCAAGTAAAGCTTCCATGTGTGTTTCTATTCCAATGTGCTGAAAAGCCCTACTACTCATAACATATGTAGCTCAAATAGTAAAATATTCCACATTTCCATCATCTTTCCATCATCTGGCCTCAGGTGCATTCCCAGCTCCCAGCTCCTGCTACAAAGCTGGCTCCAGCTACATCCCTGGGCTGAGCGGGTGTAAGTAAGAGCAGAATCTGGCCTAAAGGGACTTTGTGATGACATTCAGAGATAAACCTTTGCCTTTCATGAATGCTCTGCCAAAATATGCAGTAGACAAACAACAGTTAAGTATAAAAGATAGGACTAATTCTGAGAGCCATTAGTGACCAGAACTTAAACAAAGCCCATAGAAATCTGGTGTATAGACAGCTTGAGAGATATGGTATACAAATCAACCAGTTAGTTACATTTTTCTATCAGGTGTACAAGACATAATTGCCTTTAATAAATGATAGTCAAAGGTAATTTTTATTTATTTCATAAACATTAATTTCAATTTTCATGGAGCATGTAGAAGAAATAGCACTGTAAAAGCTTAGTGTGAATTAATTTATAGAACTGCACCACTGTCTAAAATATTGTTAAAATATACACAGATATAGTATCTCCTAAAGATTATTTTTGTTGGTTTTTTTTAAGGCTTTCAAAGAAGATAGCTAACAGATTTGTCAAATATGTCTGAATAAAGAGCACAGATGTGATTCTGTAAATAGCAGTGGAGTTGGATTTTATATTGATCATACCCAGAAAAAAATAGAGACATGAAGGAAACCAATTTCCATTTGTAAAAGTGACTACAGTGACCCAGATTATTAAATGCAGTGAAAAGCCCATTTTATATTGACAAGTAACACTGATGGACACCACTATTTCATTTAATTCACTGAGCAGACTGTGTTCAATCCAAAGATTTTACCCACAAAGTGGACTCCAAGGTAAAACTAATCAGGTAATGGAAAAGCATTTCAGGGAAAATGACAAACTGGTTTTCACTGACAATCTTGTAGGCAATATTTAGTAATTAATTCAGTGAAATGACTTATTATTTTTCTGAGATTATACTGGCAGGTAGGATAGTACCAATTACCTTGGAAGTTCAAGTGCCTATAGTCCAACTGCCTGATTTGAGTATAAATATCTATTTATGCTGGATCCTTCACCCCTACAGTGGATTCTGGGCAACTCCATCAATTTGTTTTTTAACTTGTTATTTCTCCTTGTTCAAGTAAAACAGAAGGAATGACATCTTAGTTTATATTCTTTGCTTCATAACTAGCTTTGGATTTCATAGTGAAAAGAATTTGTCCAAGAGAAATATTATCTTGGTCAGAAAAATCTTGAGATTTTCTTACGATGAGGGGCTTTATTCTGCTCCCACAAGAGTTGGTAAAGGTTGGGCCACTTTCTGTATGTGGAAACACCTGAGTGTTTGATATTAATTGATATTCCCTCACTTAAGATAACAACTGTAAATACTTTAAAATGTAAAAATGTAAATATCTTGCTTTCTTAAAACAAGTTCTAAAAATATTTATTTTCCTTAGAAGTATGGTTTTGTATCTTAGAATGGCTTGGCAAATACTTGGCAAACCCCCTATTACAGGAAACTGCACATGCATTTTGGATCTGGGAGGACAGATGAAAAAGAAAGTCTTGCTATTTTTCTTTTCTGAAGACATCAGAAATGAAAATCATGGAATGGCAACATGCCAGCCATCTTCATACATCAAATTATACATAAATTTCTTCCTGAAAAAAAAAAATCCAATACAGCAGAGGTTTCAAGAAATAAATCTTACTACCCTAAGATGTACTTTTGAGGAAACTGGCCACCAAACCTGCTCAGATAGTAACACTACAAATGCTAAAATATTTATACTTTGCTCTGTTATTTGTATTGATAGTTTCATAAATTTTGTCATTGCCAGATCAGAGCCGGTATAGGAAAACAAACTGCTATAAGAACAATTAGTGGCCTAATATGAATTTATCAAGACTCGTACTTGAGAAACACCAGCACTTTCTGTACATGCAAACCTGATGGCAGAAACTGAAACGAGCGCTGCTGTTTGACCAATGGGATGGGGTGTACTCAGGCAATGTGGAGCAAAGCCAGGGCCAGAAAAGCAGGTTTGGGCCCTGGGTTGGCACTGGCAGCAGGACACTGGGGCAAGCTGGGCCAGCTGTGGTGGTGCCAGGGGTCCCGGGACCGGCCAGGAGAGCAGGCTTTCCTGCCAGCCTCAGCAGCAGAGGGACAGGACTGCGTTGCAGGGAAGTGAGACTGGCAAAGTTTGCTGCATTTCTAAGCAAAGCCTGAAGCAGAGCTACGCAGCCCTGCATGCTGGATCTTCTTTTCCCCTCCAGTGGGCACACTGTGTTTCTGCAGTCCCACTTTGACCATTGATGACTGAGAAATTTCACAGCTGGGAAGGCACTGGAAATTAGCCTGTGATCTTCATGTCAAGCAGAAAAAAATCATTTGTTTAAACACAAGGAGTACAGATAACTTTTGTGCATATAAACAGGTAGGAAAGCAATGTCCTAAAGCGCTAAAGCTGACTATAGTTTGTCTGAGCAGGTCACTTCACAGCTTTATGCCACAATTTACAGTAAGTGTGAAAAGTTTCACACTGAAATCAAAGTATAGAGAGGTAAGGGGGAAGTAAAGAAAAGGTTTTCCCCTGTAAGAAATCTCATTATAAAAAATATGGAAAAGGAAAGTGCAGATGAGTTGCATATGCGTAACTGCATGGCAGTGGTTTCCCCTATCAATATTTTGGCAATCTGTCAGCTACATCATACACCAGAGAGAGAAAAATTGTTGTTAACTATTCACAATAAGACATTTTCAGATTTTTTTTTTAACCAAGTACTAGTTTAACTTCATTCTCCAATTATTGTACCCCAGAATCCCATGATGTCATCTGGGTTGTCTCAAAGCTAACAAGGGATTTGGATATATTGCCACTGAGACTGAAGACAAGAAGGTACAATCAGCTCCCTGGTGGCTTTGAAAAATCCCAGCCAAGCAGGAGAGGAGAGAGACGTATGTAGCTCACACACCCTGTTGTCACCCTGCTTGCAGAGTCATGGGCTGTCCATCAAAGAACATGAGTGACACGCATTCTTCCCCGGTAAGGATTTCTTCCTATGTACTAAGCAAACAGCACTGTGCTGTTTTCATACAGGCCTGTTGTCCCAATATTGTACTTACAATGCCTTTAGTGCTGTCCTAACTCAGGAAATTTTGACTGGACACAGGTCTGAGCTGAGGTACTAAGCAATCTGAAGGAAGCCTAAGGAATATTTCAGATGACTTCGCAGCATAGGGCTTTTCCCCTTCTTATTCCATTGGCTTCTATGCAGATTTCAAGAAATGGATCATTTAAGACATCCTTTTTATGATTGCTAAGAAATGATTCTTTTTCGTTTTTTTAATTTTTGGTTTTAGAAAAAATTTTTTTTCCCCAGGATGGGGCTTGAAGCAAAATGTTGTACCCAGGCACCCGTGCACATTGAGAAGCTGGCATCTGGAATGGAACGGCACACAGCAATATCACTTGAGTTATACTATACCTGTCACTTGTTTCAGTGGAATATTCTTTATTGACTTGACATCAAAGGTTAAAATGTTTTCATTACTAAACAGCGTAACAGGGTATAATTTAAAGATGTGTGTGCTCTATTATTTCATGCAATCCTACAATTCAAAAATGCCATTTCAGTTAGATGTATAGTTAAAATTAGGAATGCTTACAAGGAACTCTTCTAATGAAAGACTTAAAAGCATAATTGCAAGAATTATATTCTATCATTGCAGTAAACAGTTTTTACCAGGCTGTAGCAAACAATGCAAACACCTGGGATATAACAAAAAACCCAGCTTATCATATAAAACACTGAAATACATTATCTCAATGGTTTCCTGGCTGCTGGGAGCTAACAATAAGGTTCTTTTCAGATGTCCCTGTGAAAAAAAAAGTTTTATATAGAACTGTATACTCTCTGGGCCCAATTTACGTCTCAGGCAAATGATGTATTTCAGGAGCTTCTCCACCAAAGTGCATGGAGATGAAAATGTATAAAACTGTATATATAGCAAGAGGATATCAAGCTTAAATATGACACTTGAGAGGCCTCTAATTTGTTTTCTACCCCTTCATACAAGCATTGCTGACTAAACAGCAAGTACAGTACTGTTAAGACCTCAGTTTCTTCAGTCTCTTCAGGCATTTGCTTTATGTTTGACTGGTTCCTCCACCAGCAGCAGTAACTGGGGTCAGCATGATAAACATGTACATAAGGTAAATATACTTACAAACAGCAATCTTTCATGTATACCCGGGTTCAAGCACTAGATACTAACAAATCTCACCTGTTGCTCTTCCTCAGATCAAATATTAGGGACTTTTTAAAAAATATTTGGGTACAGTTTTCTGCATGTGTAAGCTGATCTGAAAGCATCATCCCCCCTACCCAAAGGAGCCTTGTGTTTCTGCCACACTTACAGTAAACTGTCTCCTGCTGGCTTCTGAGCACATGCTGCTCAAACTAAGTCCTGTTTTTGCTTAAAGCAGCATGTGCCAACATTTCCTAAAGCCAGTGAGAAGACTTTAATTTACCTCTGTAGGTTTGATCAGGCTCTTTGGATGCATATACCTCAGAAAGTTTTACATTTGTTTTACATTTAAAAAGTAGCTGTACAGTCTTCCTAAATAAAAACAGAAAAAAAACAAACCCAACAGCGGGAAAACAACCCAAAAGAAATGATTCTTTTTGTGTCATTTTCCCCATGTAAACATCTGAGAAATACAGGCATGGAATATGAGCTGTATGAACTCTTGCTGTGACAATGAGCTAAGTTAAATGCAGAATGGTGGAGCTAAAAAACAATGGCCAAGTTCAGTGTAGAGTAGTTAGAAAATGCATGCATCAAAAGCTGTGCTGTGTGCAACATGGCAGGATACAGACATTAGTTGAAATGGACTGGAATCATGCAATTATTTGGAAAGAAGCTGCTGAGGAGAATAAAAAAGTGTGGATACCTGTGTGGATCATAGCTTCCTCCATCTTTACTTCCTGATATAGGAAAATACAAGAGTAACTTTTGTTAGTGTTTAGAACTTGTAAAACCATTCACAATGTAGTTTTCCATGCACAGCATCTAATTCCTAAAAAGAAATGTACTGTGTTAAATAAAGACAGAGCTGCAGTCCAACAAAGATTTCCTGGAAGTTTTATATAAAAGAACTGAAAAAACACAGTTTTTCAAAAAAAAAAACAAAAAAACCCAAAACAACTAGATATAGTAAAAAAGAGTAATCTTTGTGGACAAAGGAAGAGACACAAAGGTGCAATAACATAAAATACGTAGAATGGAATATTCCTGTAAAAATTTCATTGTTCAGTCAACCAGAATGAAGTGCAGCAAATTCCAGGCTTATGAAATATAAATACCACCTATTTTTATATTCTGAGATTCTTGTAAAAAATATTGCTTTCATCAAAAACAGAGGGGACTAGTGATGATTAGCAGTCTGCAATGTTAAGTCTCAGTTGTAGTGTAGAACCCGAGGCTGTTCACATAGATGGACAGCAATCAGAATAAACACAAGATTTAATACTGCATCTGCTACTGGGAAGCAAAGACTAAAATAGAATAAAACCTGTAAGAGAGAAAAGAGTTATGACTATGAATAAGAAAATCTCTTCGGAATTTCTGTCAAATGTTCTTTATCATCAATATCTGTCTAGAATAACCTGTGCAAACTTGCAAAGAAGCTTTCTGGTCATGCAGTTATGCAGGATGATGTATATGGATCATTGCAAATTAAGAGCAATGCTTAAGAGAGCGAGACCTCATGGATCCAATTAGTACTTAAGGAGATGAAAATAACCTAATAAAATGAAAATAAACACTCTATTTTTCTTGTACCTGTTTCAAGTCCCTTAGGCCTTGGATTGCACTGCTTGTAACCTTGACAACTTCGCAGCTCCATTAGTTGTATGTGTAATTGATTCAAAACGCCTCTTTCCACTGTATGTACTGTATTCGTCAGCTGAGAAAAAGGAATGGAGGGAAAAAAGTACTTATTAACAAAAAAAAACCTAAAAAACTAGAGGAGTTTAGCATACAATAGCTTGTAACAGGGAAAGGGATTTACCTGGTAAGGATCAGTGTTCATATCAAAATACTCTAAGAAGCCAGTCGCAAACTCACAAAAGAGAAAATTGTGGGTGTCATTAACTGTTCGCAAACACCAGTAAGTGTTGTTATTTGAGCTTGTGCAAGCACAAAAAGAGCCCACTGTAATTAGAGAAACAAGTTATTAGTTTTAGATAAAAAATAATATGCTTTTTTCTTCTACTAGTGAAACTTCTATAATCTTCATGTATTTGAATTTTACATCAAATTTCTCTAAAATTCTTCTAGTTTAATAATGACCAGTTAGATTCTTATCAAAAACACTGAATAAATAAATATTGCTACACACAATTTTCACAAGTCTCCATTTAAAGAAAGCAGAAGATATTAAATACTGTAATGAGACATATTTTTTTCTGATTTATATATGATTTATTGGGAATTAGTAGAATTCAGACCTTGTAAGACAACAATGAATCCTGATCCTTAAGACTGCATGGAATTGCTTACTATATATCAAGGCACCATTTCCAGCAACAGTAAGTAACCTTAACCTAGCAGAGCCTACAAGAAGCCAGTACAATGGAAAACTACAGAACTGTAAGCACTACAGAGGAAGATCGAATTGTTAATTGGAATAATAAGTGAGATGGAAATGACACGGCAGTCAAGAAAGAGTTGAGGCACCATATGGGAATGAAGGAGTGAGACAACTGGCAATGAAGAGATAGGTTTGCAAGCAGGGAGCTTGCCTGGCAGCTTGAATGCAGGGAAGAGGGAAGAAGCAAGATGGGAAGGAAGACCAGCGATAGCCACAGTGGGTAATACTATGTCACCTTTTGAGCAACTGTTCCTTACTGGGTTGAGATTTCCTTAAGGTAACCACCTAGACCTTATTTTGAACTGCAATCCTTTATTTTATTTATTTGCTAGGCAAATAAGAGGGAAACTGAGGCACTCAGGCAAACCTTTGTAGCACAATCCTAGGCATTGTAACCGGATTCCCCACTGTTTTCACTTTTCAATCTGAGGAAACCTAGAGTGGGATTCCACTCCAGACAGTAGACACCTATTTTCAGGTGTCACATGTAAGGTAAATGTCTAAGCCCTCATTAGAGGAAATGAAGATCTAGTCAATACAGTTAGTGGAATATAGAGAGCTATTCACCTGATGAAATGTAGATACATATTTTAGGGTAATGCTTATCATCTGCTCAAAAATATACTTTATTCAGTCTTTATAGAGTATTTTGTGCAAAAATAGGATTTTGAAATATGTAGCAAACTAGCCTCTTGTAGTTTCTTTTCAGCAAAGGTGTTAGCAGAATACTCTGGTAATTTCCACATGGACTTTGCAGTCTTTACATTATAAAGGAGCCTGATCTCTAAAAGACTGTGTTGTATGGTGTCCCTGGTGCATTACAAGCTACAGAAGAGATCATAGGAGAATATGTCAGAGCTCTGTGGTGGAACTGAAAAGAAGGTAACTCCCTCTGAGTTCAGCATCAGGACAGTGTAAAAACTTCACAGCAAAATAAGATGGTAGCTCCCCTAGATCATACCCTGAGACTACTGCTTGATGCCTAAAGAATTTGGCCACAATGAGACAAAGAATGAGAGAAACCTTAAAAGTACTGAGTGACTTCCAAGTGGCTGAAACTGAGCCATCTGGACTCAGGGCTACTTCATCTCTAAAGTGTCTTTTATTTGAGATCATGTTCTGGGTACTATAATGTTATCCAGTCACTGAGGCCAGAGAGGTTAGATGCTTCTCAAAATTTACTCGCAGCTAAAGTGACCACAGGTCACTTTATCACCAACTTTGACATTCCTGATGGCAATTGTACTGGTACCACTAATTAAGCATCTTAGATATCTATCCGAAAATGGAAATAAGACATTGTCTGCAATAACTTGCCTTTGACACATAAAAGAGACACTTCATTATGCAGCAGTAAGGCAATGAAGCCTTGCAATAAATCTGCTGGACTGAGATGTACAAGACTGGGTAATAACATGTTGGTAGAATCTTTTATGGCTCTTTTAACACCAAAGATTTAATAACACATTTGTAGGGTTATTACATGAAGACTAAACAATGTCGCTATTGTTGAAAAAAAGTAAACTAACTATTGCTTAGCTGACAGAATAACAGGAGATGATTGGTAGTTTAGAACACAAATATTAGAAGATTTGATTTTAATAGGCCATGTGTCGAGAACAGTTCTCCAAACTTTTTCCCAACATAATATTTTTAAGATTGTTTGTAATCTTGTTCTGCCAGCAGAAAAGATTGTAAGAAAACTAATTTTTAAACAAAGTGTTAACAAAGTTTTACTTTAGAAGACTGTTTCTTTAATTCCAATAATTAATGTTGCCCTAGATTTTTAATGAATTAGTACAACAGCTTTCTGTAATAGTGTTAATATATTGAACAAACCTCATAAAACTAGTATAGGTCCACCAGTATTGGGCCCTTTTTAGTATCTGTGTAATCTAAATCAACAATACATTAGCTCCTCTTTCAGTTATGGACTGTGTCAGATGGACATTTTTTTACTCAACTGCTATTGCTGGAGCATTGTCAGAATGCACAGTAATATGAGATTGCTTTTCATAACTGTTTGTTATTCCACAGTTAGAAGGGAGTAAGCCACTATCTGCTTGATTTTTGTTTTAAAGACAGCAATTAAACTGCTCTAGGAACATTTTAAAATGTAAAAAGCGTATTAGCAGAAGTGATAGTACAACCAGAACAGATTATCACTGGCAGACAACATCTTTCTCCAAATAAATATTTACTCCTAGTTAATTTTCTGCTTATACACTGAAAAAAATGAGTCAAATATCAGCATATTAGATAAGATTAATCACCAGTGAATCTTGAATTTTTTGCAGGGAAAGTTTTCAACCACTTTTCCTTGTCTGCCAGCAAAGTTTCAGGATAATGACAAAGCTGTTGTTAATGCTGAATACCTAGAAATGTTGAGGCATGTCCCAGAAAGGATGATTATCTATATACGTGAAGTTTAAAGGATCTTAAAATATTTCTAGTTACAATGATTTATTCTTATGCACTAGGTGTGCATTCCACAGTTGTGATTTTTACATTCTTTCAAAAATGGGAATAATGGGGAGAATTCATAAGGGATAGTATCTGTATTCTCTTCACAATAAGCAAAGTTGTCTATGATACACTTTCAAATCAAAATGCCAAAATTAAAGTAAACCTTTTATGTGCTGAAGTTTGTGACTCCATGCAGTATTAAAGGTCAAGCCACAAAAATGATTAGAGACAAAATCTTTGGTCATAAATCTCTCATCTATAAACACAAGATGACAAAGGAGGAAACAGGAAAAGGATTTAATTCAGATAGACACATTAGCTTTTGAACTAGATTTTACAATTTGATTTCAGTGAAAAAACATTAATCTGATGAAGCATTTCTCATAGGACAAAAATGGATTTGCAGAAAGTTTAAAGCATTTGTGGAAGGTTCAAAGTTCAAATAAACTCCTCTGCAATATCACCTGCATGGCCTTTGAGCTCTAACAGTTATGGAATTAGTCAAAATATTTACAGAACTAATTTCTTATGGTAAACATGCAGGATTACTATTTCAAGACTTTATTTTTTATTCCTGCTCTACTGTTGCGAGACCTACATTAGATCTGCAGCCTGGACAAAGTATCATAATTTCACTGAATTTTGCAGAGCTCCAACAATTTACATTTAAGGAGTATCTGTCCTTGTCATCTGTCCTGGATGACTATCCTTTGAAAGCCTTCAATCTCCAAAGAACCAGCAGTTCTGTAGTTAACATTAAAATACCAAAAGAATTTGATTTAACGTAATGGAAATGAAGTAAGGGGTTTTGTTCAGTCTTTTTAGAGAATAGTCCTTTGTTCTGCAACCAGGCTTAGAATTTTTCAGACAGTTGTATACAATGTATAACAGTGATAGAACTCCTGTAGATAACTTTATTAGTAGTATCTTAGAGCAAAATGAGAAGATCAATTCTCTTATTTCAGGACATGTTGACCAAAGGAGAATGGGTATGGGATATAGGAATCATCTAATTTTAGTGTACTAATTCTACCTCATGCTACCACAGATACGTAGTTCTGCTGACACATGCACTGGTCAGAATTTGACTAATTTCATTATACAGGCATATATAAATCAACATGGACACAGATGGGGAAAGAACGGATGTACTGGCTTTCCCTTCCTTACCCTCCCTGCCTTGCCAGGCTGGAACCCTATTACAATTCTTGTGAAATATTCATCCATCTTGATCTCCAAGAGATGACAGAAATCTCAATAGCTGGTTATGACAGTCTAGGTTTTAATAGACAAATCCTCCCATTTGTTTCTGCAGTGTTTAACGCACAGCTTCTTGTGATAATTTCATATAAATAAGTAATGCAACAATTCTGAGCACATACAAGTGCAATTCTTCCTTAATACTTCAGAATTAAAGAAGCAGCACTGTTAAGTGCCAATTTTTCAAAATAATGTTCTGATTGATTGCATGAAGAGGGAACTATATTACACAGCAAATATGAACCTAATTCATGTTGGCATGTGGAAGTAAGACAGGAGACTTACAGTTCCAGAACGGGGCTGTTTGCCAGTGGTTGTTATCATGGGTAAAACATGTCAGTCCAGGAAGACTACATTCATCTCCTTTCTTCTGGCGCTTTTTCCCCTTTCGTTCCTTCTTCCTCCTACGATTCTCTTTGAACAGCTGCAGTTTGCCATCTACTTCCTGTGCTGCTTCTCTGTTCAGAGAGAAAGGAAGGCATAACTGCCAGGGAAAGGTTTCGATCCAGTTAGCAGCAGCATTAGCAATTTTTACATCTACCTGAGTTTTTTAAAGGTTAGATGGTGGGAACTATGTCCTTCAGCAGCAGGCTGACTCTTCTAGCTCAGCTTCCACCCCTGCACTTCTGACAGGATGTTCTCTTTAGTAAATTTGAGAAATGATGCACTGATGCATTTAGCTTTTTTTAACCATAGCTAAGTCAATTTGTTTCTGAAATGATTAATTCCTTCCATTTCAATCAATAGTTTTTTTAAATATTATTCATAAAATTTCACGTATCTGTTCAAAACTATTGAAGGTTTCTTGTAACAGCTTTCCCTCATCTCCTCCCTCCCCCCACCACGAAAAAAAAAAGTTCCTGTATTTCTACAGTCACAAAAAGCTAGCTGAGAGAGTGAAAGGAGAATAGCATTCTTACTTGAATGGATGAACGTGGCTCTTGATTTTCTCTTGGGCCTTCACCCCTTTCTCTTTGTTGTAAAAGCTATAGGCAAAATTATTAAGAAGGTTGAGTGTCATCAAGTCTTGAAACAATTCATTTTCAACACAAAAACAGAAATATGCATTTCTTGACATTTATCTTAAAGAATTATATAGAATAACTTACCACTTTCACTTAATTTAAAGAAGTTATATGTGTGTGAGTGATCCTATGCCAGATTGTAGTAAAACAAAAGGGGGGGGTCAAATATGTTAGCAGAATACAAACAAATCACCTCAACATCTTAAAATTCATACATGCATCTTCCTTTGACTTGTAACATGCATCTTCCTTTGATTTGTAATAGCTTCCACTCTTAAAATGGATCTAATTAAAATTTGGATCTGGCTCTCCTTTCATTCAGCTCCCCTGAATTAGGATACACACCCTGACACTTCAATGTCTTTGAATGGCTAACTTTGATTTCTTCTCAAGTCAACAGACTCAAGAGTTTCTCCAGAGATGGATTCAGAGTACAAACATTTAGACTCAGTTTCTTTCCTTCCCCTGACTGGGGATGACAGCCGAATAGGCCAGCCTTAGTCATGAGTACCCTCTAAGCCTACAGCAGTAGTAAATACCAATAGAACTAATGTTCTTTCTTTTCCATCTCAAAAAACTTGAAAAATATATAAACCTAATCAGCCAATGTAGCTTGCAATGCTGAAGGTCATGTCTTACCTCTGTTTACTACAGTCACATTCATCTGGTTTTCTTCTTTTCAGGTGTCCTCTAACTTCCCTCAAATTCTTAATTTTATCTTGCAGAGCTTCGATCTACAGTGAATATTTCTGAGTCAGAATTATTCTTTGAAAAGCTAGCAGTGCAGAGACTTCACTTGGAACAGATTTTAAAATGCCTCTTACCTCCTTATCAATGTAAGCCTTGTGGTCCTTCCAGGCTCTGGCTGATTGGTACAGTTCCCTCTCACAGTGAATAGTGTCATTTGGAAGAATAAAACATCTGTAGATATAAATTTAACAAATAGAAAAGAGAAGATCAGTGGCTTCCCAATTGCCTTCCATTTCTCTTTATTCCAACATTCTTTATTATTTCTTCATCAAACTTTGTTAAGAAATGAATAGACTTACAATGTCTCATGTTGATTTAACATTATTCATAATTGCTTCAATCTGTTTTCTCACCAAAATCAAAAAAAAAAAAAAAAATCCCTCATCTACAGCAGGCACTGTCTGCCTGCTAAGCAAAAATGCAATGACAATACCATGTCGGAGATTTTTAATCCAATCAGAAATGAAACTGAAATAAAAATCTGCTCAGAATTCAAAGCCTCTTGTTAACCAAACTTGCCATTGCTCATTTAACCACCAACCGCTGAGAAATATGTTCTTGCCACATGAATGGGACTCATCTTCCATGCACACAAAATAGTTAAGAATGGAACATAAAGTCTGTGAGGTAAAGATCAATATAAATCAACACAGATCAATAAAGATCAAAGTTAGGGAAAAGATTTCAAATAAGAGGTGAAAAAAAGAGAGCACTCAAATAATAAAGTGGTTACAATGACAAAAGAAAAATCACAGCAGTGTTCAGAAAAACAGCTCTAGCAAAATAAAAAAAAAAAACCACTTGGAAGGCCAATGAGGTCGACCGAGAGGGAAAGTCTAGCAGATTACCAGCTTTTCAAAGTCTCCATGTGAACATACATAATTTACTTAATTACAGACAATTCCAATTTTATAGACACATCCCTTCCCCTCTTTACACAGCCCTGCTTCATCACAATCCTTCCTCTAATTTTTGAGAAGAATAGTATATAAGGAAGACTCAGGAGTTTATCTCCTCCCATCTTCTCCGATTATGTTTAATTCTCAGTCACAGGACTGGAATTTTGAAAGCAACGCTTTATTCATTAAAAGACAAAACTATTTATTGAGAAATAATCACTTTTTCAGAAAGCCATTTAAGACTTTCTTAACTCCACACTTGGAAATAATCGATGTTAATAATTTTTACATATTCAAAATTAACATTTATGTTTTCCTTGATGTTTCTGAAAAGAATGAGAAATGTTATTTCTATCTTAAACAAGATAAAAAGTTAAAATATAAGATTTTTATTGACTGTTTCCAGAGACTTTTCAGATGAATCATATCACTTTTTTAAAACTAAAAATATTTTCAGATTTTTGCCTTTTCATTCATATTTAGAGTAGGGATAAAAGGTGACATCTCAGCATCTTTTAGGATGGAAAAATGATCATTGGTCTCTTCAGCAATAAACAGGTCTAAAGTATCTTAGGTAACATTAGTGTCTGCAAACAACTAAATTTTAAGACAGATGGAGTAACTGATCTATTCTGTCCTCATTTAGAATGGGTTTAATTTCTCCTGATTTCAGTCATCTAAAATTTAGGCCTCTATGCTAAGCTAATAGCATAGATGTTATAAAGAACAGCAGCAGTGTCAACCTCAATGGGTGATTAATCCATGATAAGACACATATTTAGATATGGAGGATGAATTTCCCTCTGGAGATGCCTACTCCTCCTCAGAGATAAAACATAAACTAGATTCCTCACTTTTAGATATAGGTATTTAAGTGAAATGATTCCACTTAATAACAAGTACAACTCAGCTGTATCTAAAATCATCTGTGACAAAAGAATTAAGTTCTTATATATTGAAAATATAAAATCAGAAAAAAAGTAAAGAGATAAAATATAACTAGAAAATGAAGAAGACTAAGAAAAAATAGAAAAAAGAATTGTACTTGTGTGTCACTCTGACAGAGTTAGGTTGACTTATAGCATCAGTGCCATCAGCTATCATTGAGCCACCAGGAGCACCATCAGTTTCCTCTGCTTCTTCCTCATTTTCAGCATTGTGACGCTTGGTGATACTTTTGGTCTTCAACACCTGCAGTTCTTCCTCTTCCAGATTTATGTCATATATTTCACCTTCAAATTCCACAGACAAGGACCGGGTTTGGCGAGTGTGAACAAATCGTGGTTTGTATTCTAACAGAAAGAAAGAAATATTCACGGTTGCATATACATATGCATATACATATGTCATGGGGACATGATTCATGCCATGAACACACAGCATATTCCAAAGAGCAAGGACGCTGTTCAGTAAAAATGCAACTTATTTTTCCCTGGCTCTACAAAGATTGATTTAATGATTTTTTGGTAAGTCAGTGTTGTGCTACAAGATCTCCACCTGTAAATTGGCATAAGTCAGAAGAAGTTTGACTTATTATGCTTTAGAATAATAATGATGTTTCAAAGGGATGATAATACCTTTTCTTTCTTAAAGCTAGGCACTAAAAAGGGCAAGAGTCCATCATATATCAGTGTATATATATGTGTATATATACTGAAACAACCAGACATCCTCTGTATCTATGTATGTAAGCCATAGATCTCCAAAAACTTGCTGCATTGTAGAACTAGAAAGAGGAGATTCATCTGATCACTTCTACCTATGTGACCGACCAATAAACCCCTACAATGGGAGAAGGCTCAGAGGAGATGGGCAAGGGCAATGAGCCTGTGAAGCTCAAGGATAATGTAGGGTGTTTGTCCGACCACAGCTGTTGCACAGAAAGCTGACTTTAGCTCAACACAAAGGTGACCAGAGGGTGGCCTTTGTTTTAGATAAACCGCTATGTCAGTTGAATGGATCAACTCACTACACCTCAGTTGAATGGATCAGCTGGTGTAAATGTTTCCCCCTGAATTCATCAAAAGAGTGTGAATGTCTCCCTGAGTTGGCGAGACCAGCATGGGGGGGAAAGTGTATACGTGGCTGAGCCCAATGCAGAGTATAAAAACTGAACAGTTAACAAAAGAATTTCGAAGAGAACAACAGGTTTGAGCTGGCCTCAACTCATATATTCCTTCCCAGCGACCAGGGATGCCCAGCGTCGTGATGGTGAGCATATTATAAAGACCAGTAACAGGAATTACACTGGTATTGTGATTGAACTGTATATTGCAATTGCTTTATTTTGCTAAGTGTAACTTACACTTGTATTGTGATCTCAGTATATTTCTGTATCACTCTGCTAAATCAAAAAGCCCATGTAACATCAAATATCAAAGAAATAAATTTTGATGTGAAACATTATACCCTCCATGTGCAGAATATCTAAAAGACCCTGGTCAGAGAGTATTGGACTCTGACAACCTGTGGAAAGCTCTGAGTTTAGTAGGGTTACAGGTCTTTTAGTTATTGTTTTGGAGTTTTGCAAGTACAGCTGAATATGACTGAAATTAGCTAAGACAATTAACTCTTTGAGGGTTTCTTATGCTATGTATAAGAATACCTGTTTGGGCTCAGCCTGAAAGACCTTACACATTCTACCTCTTTTGCCAAATATACTTGTCTCGAATCAAGCTGATAAAACTGATAGTCAACACCACACCAACGTGCATTTTGCCTAAACACAAAAAAACACACAAAGGCCTAGATTGCACAAATCAGCTTGCAGAAAGCTATTGCAGGGCATCAGTGTCCATTACTTATGTCTATGCTGAGCATACCTTTGTAACCTAACAACTAATAATAAGTATTGTAGCAGAATAAAATGAGAGCTCTGAGCAGGTACTGCCTTTGACAGATAGTGCAGAGTCTATCACAGTTTTTCTGTTAGTTTCTTTGAGAGACTTATACTGAACCTTTCCTGCAAGAATCATTTAGCAGTGCAAAGAGTGAGTCTCATTTAAAATTTCATTCAAACCACCCTATCCTTCTAAACTGTTTCAGTGGATGACTCTGTCAGGTGAAAAAAAGGCATACCAGTCAGTCACTGAATACATTCACCTTTCTGAAGAGAAACCACAGCTTCAAAGCATCTTTCTGATTTATAAGCTTATGACTCTTTAATCAATGCAGAAAGAGTCATAGGATCAGATAGGACAAATTCTGGCACAGTTATGGTCTGTTATGATAGTACTTATTAAGCAAGTGGCTGAAAGAGTCTGGAATATTTTAGAATCTTATCTTGGTGTTATCTAAAAACTGAGGTCTGAACTAGACTTCCCCTCAAACAATGTTTTATCATCATGAGTCTCTCTCTGCTCTGCTTGGATGAGCACTAAGGGGATTTAGGGGAGGAAGAGGAGGAGAAGAGAAGAGTAAGAACACCTGTAAAGGAGAAAAGCATAACAAACAGACCCTTTCTGATTCCCCTGCTTCAGATGTTTTCCATACTGTTTGCCCCTTTCCTCTTTCCTAGCCTTCTCCCACCAAGTCACTTCCTCCCAGCCCCAATCCCCCCCATTCAGCTCTTGCTGGTTCTCTGGTAGCACCTTTTCTTTCCAAGGTACACAGCAGGTATCTCTCCCTGAATATATCACCTGGGGATACATTGCCAGCTTAAGAATCACCTCAGCAGTCTGTGACATGGACTTTCTGGCAGAGGTCAGTGTGCAAATACTACAAAGTTCCTTAGGTCATATTAAACAAGTGGAAGAAATTATGTCAAGGCAGCGTTTAGTCTGAACAGTGAGACAATTCAAGACAGACAACATTGTGGTTGATGTACAAAGAATACCAGGGATTCTTGTTCATGTACAGAGTGGGGGAGGATTTAAATCAGGAAATATTTTGAATTATACTGCCATTATTTTCATATTTCACAGACATCTGTGCAGCATCTTTTAATTTTTATATTTCTCATACAACTACACAAGCTCCCTGTTATAATGGCCTGTCTCTATTTCATGCAGAACCTAGTTTTCTGCGTAGATAACAGGAGCATATAGCCTGCTCTTGAGTGAAGCCCCTGAGATCCAGATCTGCTTTGACTGTTGTAGAGCTTCACTTTCACCACGGGGCAGAGAGGTGAAAATACTTGTTCCTGTGAAGAAGCTTCTTTAAATAGGCTGCTGTTCCCTTAGCCGGGATAAATCCAGATACTGCTGTCTTAAAGCCTACTTGTGCATTCCTTCAGCTCACACGCCACTAGAGGACACTACAATCTAACTTGTTCCCTTTCCGGCTTCTTGGGACAGGCTTGCTTGAAAGCTGCAGCAACATCTCATTCTGACAGGAGTCAGAGCATTTACATGCCTCATGCGAAAGATATCTTTGGGATCTGATAAAACAACATTTAAATTCAGTGTTAATGATTCAAGAACACTTACTCTGGCTATCTTAGCAAATAAGGGCACTGATTCCTCACCAGGTTTTATCTCTGATCAGCACTATAGGTGGCACCAAAGCATCATCACCACGACTTGCCTAAAGAATATTCCTTACTGTGATATAAAGGATAAGTTTTGCTAATATTATTACAGAGGCAATTATGTAGAGCCTGACTGCCAATTACAGGTGCATTCATTCACTATACACAGAGGTGAAAACAAGAGGATAGCAGTACACCAACCCTCCACCAGCCATTTCCCTCCATTCTTTGGAGCACCCAAGACACACTTACTTTGTGCATTAGGGTTTCTCAAGAACTGTCTTTGATTTTTTCTTTGGGTCCTGCTGGTTCGGTAGTCAGCGTCTCCGCAGTTGCAGTCTTTGTCTTTGCTGCTGTATCCCCGGGAGTGTATGCTGCGGGTTCTTTTTCTGATGGCAAGTATGTCACTAGATACTTTACACTTGTGAATGCGAAGTTTGCCAGAAGCATCCTCTGTGCACTGCCACTTCTGTGAGAGCAGAAAACAAAGATGATTTCCCAACAGAGCTCCAAACTCCTGCTACTTTCAGATGGCTTGTAAAACATGAGAGGAAAATTTCTTTAAAAACTAAATAATTCCTTAAGTAACGAACAGAGAAGGGAAACCTTTTAGGGGACTAAATTTACTTGCATTCTTCTCAACATCTCTCTCATCTAGGCAAACATAAGCTTGAATGAAATCACTGCAAATCTGCATAAAAAAAATACAACCCAGCCAAAAAAGATATATAAATCAAGAGCATCTAGACTAAACACATCCGTGAAAGAAGCACGTAAAAAATCTTAATTTACCGAGCCATAGAGTACAGCTGTCAGGGCCATTTTCACCAACTCTTTTTTTTTTCTTTGAAAAAACAAACATTGTTTCTTTGTTCTGTGACTTGGAATTTCTAGCATGATTCAGGGGAAAAGAAAAAAATCCCCACAGATGAAGAAGAGCTGAGATCAGGACAATTGCAGGGTTTCTTGGAAAAGAGAAGGACAAATTGCTGGTACGATTTATACAAAAATACAGAAAGCATTAACAGCAGGGAACTTAGTTCCTTACCAGAGGCCATGTGCCCCCACAAACCATGCCACTCAGAAACGCAAACACTGCTGTTTTTTTATATTTTATTTGAGAAGAAAGAAGCATGAAACCATAATAACAGCAAAAACATACTACGCCCAGCCACCCTCACTATACCCAACAGGTGTAATCAGCATGTTAAATACTTCCAGAAAAGCGAGAGGGGAAGAACCGTAGAGATAGCCAAGAAATAAATTAGCAGAGAGAAACTCTTCTGGCTACGCAGTTTTTCTGTTTGTGTCAGGCTGGGGATAAAAAAGGTGCAGGCTGGAAGGAGTACCTGTAAATGGCTTTGTATTTGTGCTGAATATCAGAGCAAAGGAGGGAGGGTGAGAGGAAACTGAGTTTCCCGCAGCTTGCCTGCACAATGTCTGTCTGACTCGATTAGCAACATCACTGAACCCAATTGGAAGATTCTCGGTGGATTTTTCCAGAGGATCCCACTGTCTTCACATTTCAAATGAGAAAGTGGCTGAGGCTTTAATTTCCTTTCCACGCTGAACTGTCTTAAAAAAGCTGAAAGGAAATGTTGGGTTTTACATGGATAGGTGCTGACAGCTCAGAGCTCCTTTGCCCATGCTTAAAGCTTGCCATATACGGCTTCTGAATGGTAGCTGGCGCTCACAGCACGGCACCCAGCCTAAGCAGCCTGTGAAGATTTTAAAGTCAGTTGTAGTCTGAATAACAAAAGGGAGAACTAGAAATAGCTGTGTTCATTTATAATTTTAATACAATTAGAAATGCCTAGCCACAATGACCAGACTTCGTATACAAAGCAATTAAGTACTGCTGGGTAGGGCAGAGAACTCAACTCAGTAACGCTATTGGTAACTGGGACCCTTTAGTTCCAGCTTTAGCTAACTTTGCCTGTATGGTGTGCTTTTCTCATTCCCATGAAGGAATTGCATAATTTTCTCTTTCCTCATTAATAATAGTAGGACAGCTAAATAGGTACTGGTCCTAATGGAGTACCCACCGTGATTTTTGAAATAGAAACTAATACCAGAGCAGATACATTGGAGTAAGTCTCTCCCATTAACTAAAGGCTGCTGTGGTCTGGTTTTGTTGTGCTGTCAAGCTAGCTGAAGTATGAAGAAAAATACCTAAGGTAGATCTGGTGACCTGATAACCTGAAGCAGTAGTTGCTGTGGTAGCATACAACAAAAAACAATTCCTGACTTATACACAGCATTCACTTTAAGGAATGCAGAAGAGGTGAGGGAAACTATATTATGTGGAATATACATACACCCCTACTAAGCTAACTGTTTTGGGCTTTCTGGCGTGTAGCACCTCTCTGTTAAACACTGAAATACAGACTGACCCACAGCACAGTAAGAGCACACTCTAGCCTAATCTGATCTAAAAGACGGGTCCTACATTCAGAGATTTTGCCTGTGTATTGGCATGACTTTGATCACAAAACAGTAAACTGTATTCTGAGAAATCATACTCATGTCCAGACTTTCTGTGTAAGCATCAACAAGTAGAGGTATCTGAGAGCTATAACACTTTGCTAGATTTAATTCTGCAATAGCATGTGCACTTTTCCTATAGTGGTGAGAGAAGTTGCTTACAGGATAAGCACTGATTTCTTGTGTTTACTGGGTATGTTACACATACACATTTATGGCACTAGCTTTTAATGATACTCAAAAGTACTATTCTAAAGTAAAATAAGCATTTTCTTGGTCTAACATTAATTATAGCAACAGGTACTAACAGTTCTCAAAGTGGCTTCAATAGTCATTTGAAGTTTTGACTATCTAAATAGTCATTTAGATCATTTTCTAACAGTATTATGACCAACACTGAAACAAGATTGTCTGTGTCTAGCATGAACCAATAACAGTTCTCTATTTAAAACAGAGATTAAATGTGATTCAGTTCCTCTTTTTTTTTTTGTTTTTACTTTAAAAAGTATCATTATAAAGATGCCTTAGAGTTCTAAAATGGAATTTTTAGCCTAACTTTCCTGAATCCCTGCCCATGCAATCATGAACTGAACATGCATTATGCGGTAAGTCATAATGGTCTCTCTTCTCATCTTAAGATCTATAAAATGCATTAATGCACATAAAAGAACATTCTGACTGATGTACTGCCCCTTCCCCACCTCCATTTTCTACCTTCCTTCCCACTATGAATGCCAAACTGCTCTTGGAAATCTAAGACTTATTAGGTTAGGTTTCTGGGTCCCCAATCTCTCCATCAAGAAAAGAAAACATTGGCATATACACAAACTAAATGTATCTTCATTAAATTTTAAGTTATATATGCTTCCTTGTTTTCCCCCTGTTTATTTTCCTTCCCCTGGTGATGTTTCACAAGACACCTAAGGTGATCTAACAGTTCGCTGTTGCCATAGGAATAAGGGACAGTCCCATCCTCACCCTGTGTCTGGCTGCAGGCTGACTTTGGGACCCCCGGGCTGATTTTTTCTCTCCCTCACTAAGAGGAGAAAGGACTAACTCAGAACAAAAAAATAAAAAGCAAAGGGAGATAAAAAGCAGGACTCTGCCATTGGGCTGCAACAAGATGGTATCAGTCATGTTGTGAAACACAACCTGTATCAGCCTTTTTTCCTGTCATTGACTCATCTTTCCCTTCTTTCATCTCATTTCATCGCCCACCCTCCAGCAATTATTTCAATCTCACCTCAGCTCCCCTCCACTCATCTTTTCCTTCTGCCTCAATTCAACGCCACAGAGGAAGCAAAAGGGGAAGAGCAACCTTAATACCCAACATCAACTGGGTCCTGAAATCCCATGCCTGAAAGCCAGAGTAACCGCACCACCGTAAGGGGCTTTGCTGAGCCCTGAGCCCAGCACCTGCCACTGCCCCGGCCCCTCAGCAGCGGAGAGGCAAAGGCAAACAGAGCCAAGCATCACTTGGCTGCTCTGACCTCTGCCAAAACTGAGGTTTAAAGGTATGATGCATTTTCACCTGGGGGTAGAAGCTTACTCTCATAAAGTCATTTCAAATGCAAGGGGGAGCAAATGAGCTGATTAAAAGGATATCATTTGCACTTGGTCACTTTGCTTTATGCTGCAGCCAGCACAGCTCCAGTAGCAACTTATGGCTAACTGGAACAAGGCAGACAACAGCAAATGACTTGGTAACTACCTTAGGGTTGCAGTTTCCAGGTATTAAGCACTTTGTGCCACAGCCCTAAAATTAAATAAGTCTATTTCATTACTGATAATAATTAATGCATAAAAAATATACATTCGGCATGAATCATTGTGGTCTGCTGCACTGTAAATACCCACTCATGCAGGATTTCAAATCAACATTGTTTAGTTAATAGACTGTGACAGCTTTGAGAGAGCTGCTGCTGCCTCATATACAGGGGAAATCAATTAGACAGTTCATGAAAGGTGTTTCGACAGTAGGCAAGCTAAAGGTTTCTATGAAATGTAATTATGCTGCATTTGCAGTAGACACTTTAGCGTTAAATATCTTGTCAGATTTTATCACAAAGCTATGAAGTCCTTAAAAAACATGCAACTGGAAATATAACACAGCTGCAATATTTTTACAGCTGCTTTTCCATTTTAGTAATGGTTGCCTTTACGACTAACTTTGCATATTGTTACTCAGCCTAGGGGATGTTAAGACAAAGCATGAAAAGGAAAACTTTATGAATTTGAACATATCTTTAAGCTCTAATTTCCTTTTTTTCTTGTTTAGAAAGGTATGATTTCAGTTAAAAAATGGTTCAGATGAAAATACTGTAGTAGGCTGTACGTGCGTACCACTTTCCTCTGCTAGCGATCACCAGAACTGGCAGCGTATCAGGGGACCTGATGTGATAATACTGGCCAGGGTGTCTGGTTTTGGGTTGTGCTACTGGAATAAGGACTGTTCTTGCTTTCTCTGTGCTGTTCAAAGAGGCCCTGTCATGGAGCATAGTGAAAAGTGCTCTGTAATTAGTTGGCTATGGTAAATAGTGCAGATCAGCAACAGTTTATTTCTGCTGAACCAGACCTGAATCCTGGGAAATGTTTTACAGGCCATGGCCTCTATGCATTCCCACACCACAGACATGAACCCGGGTCCTGACTGAGGCTTCTAAGTGCCCCTGGAAATACTAATTTGTGTTGTTATATTGTGATGTTATTTGAAGGCTGCAAGCAAAGTGCAGCTGTTTCACAAGGACAGCGTGCCAGGTCCACTCAGGAAATTTGAAATTGCTTCACTTTTGTGGAAGAAAATTCACCTCCTTGAGTTTAGAACTAGGTTGACACCACCCAAAAGGGCAGGTCCCAGACTGTGCAACTCTCCTTCATAGTTGGACCAACTTCTATTAAATCACTCACAGTTCCAAATTTTACTGATGTTAATATATTCAAAAACAGCCATACCCCTGAGGAAGTGTTCCTGAAAGTGCAACAGGTTAGTGATTCAACAGATGATAGGGAAGCAGTTTGTCACATAAAAATTAATGTAATATAGGGGGAATGTATGCAGGGACTTAAGAAAAACACACAGTTAGTACACGCAGGGACAGAACTGAAGGAAAAAAGGAATGAAGAAATTAATCATTGAATAACAGAAAGAACTGGATTAAAATTGCCAATTTCAAGCTACTTCACAGTGCTTAAGAAATGGAAGAAAGGGAAAATTGCCTTGTAAGTTTTCAGACTGTACAATTTCGTGTTCTTGACGTATAGGCATGATTGATTTTAAATGTCATAGTTATAGCTGTTCTCTAGTTTATAAAAAATGCATGGACTGTATTGTCAGTTCTAGAAGTGTAGGCACTTAGGTTGAGACATCAAATATGTCACCTCCATCGCATTCCCTACCAAATCTATTAGCTTGTCTGTACTTACAACTCAACGTAATACACTTCTCTGATCATCCAATAAACATCTGCTCTCAGGTGCAAATAAACAGGAGTCAATGACACTCAATGATAAATTTAGCCATTCAGTTATAAAAAGGAATACCAATAATCAGATTCCTAATGGGTGAAGCAAACTTAATTTATACTATATTAAACTGGATACATTAGTATGGAAACTCTGCAGAAAGAGAACCACAAAGGAGTATTACAGACAGTGCTAAAAATGATCCTTGCTTATGCTATGTTTTCTGTCTAAACAATTTTGGTGTATAAAATTGCTTCAGAAAGGTGCCATTCTACCAAAAAAATCTGTGTGTTAGGGAATACTGTTAAGATGACACTAATAATGCTGAACACAGTCATGTTTTGGAAGGGATGATACTGGTGAAATGAAGATCTTCCCAGACTGGAACATCTCTGCATTTTATCCAGAACAGAACTGGTGCTTCATATTAAGAACTGCTTAAATTTAAAGAATTGTCAAATCTGGAAAAAGCTGCCCTCTGTTGAATAGGAAACTTAAATATTTAGGCTGAAATATGAAATATTTAGGCTGAAATATGAAATTCCATGCTTTGAAGGATTATCTTTGGAGATAAAGGAACTTACCTTCATGTGGTTGTAAGTCATAAGGATGGTATGTTAACCAAGAATATAATGATTTCTGGCAATTCCTATGAATTCTTGAGCAACGGAGTTGCAGATGATGTTTCTGTCAGCTATGAAGGATGAATCTGCAAGATCTAAAGTTGCCAATAGCTACAAGAGTTGTTCAAGGAAGCACTGAAGTATGTACTTGGTTTTAAGCACATGAGTGGTCCTGTACACATATGTATGAAACTAAGCCTGTGTATAGGCACTCTACTAAATTATGATTAAGAAAAGATGGTGCCAACGAGCAGATGGCAAAGAAGAGCCAGCCTTGAACTGAAGTTCTGGTGGAAGGCTTCATAAGATCAGCTGTCACTGCTTTAAACACGAATGAATGTTGCTACTACTAAGAATAAAAATATTTTCCTTTCTTCCAGTAATCTACACGGACCGGGCTGCTAATACCTCACTTTAGGAATGCTGTAAGTAACTCTGTTTGAATAGATGCCATATGATATAAAATGGAGAAGGACAAGCCGAGGAGGCAGGCAGCATATGGAATAGCCATAGGGTAACATTCCCTCGTACGCGCAGCCTTGGTGCCTTTCTAGTCCTGCAGTCATCAGGGGGCTGCTCTGAAACCGGGAGGATCAGTGAGTGATGCTTACATGCTGTATCATAATTTTAGTTGGGTTTGAGTGGGTGCTTGGGGTCTGGCTGTCACTTTCTGGCTAGCCATCTGACACTTCTACCCAGCTCTTACCGGCTTATGTGTTTTTATTCATACTCTGCAGCTGCTCATAAAGTTGGCCTTTGCAAATGTATGGTCTATGATATTTATTTTACGAGAACATAGATACTTGAGCCAAACCAGACTACACCTGATAAGCCACATTCTAATTTCCTTTACAATATTATCTGTAAGTTGATTGATGGCAAGTGTTTTTTTAGCATTACAAATGGATAGGTTTTTGACTGAATGCTGATATGATAATGTGATAAAAGTGATATGAACAATAAAATTAAAAAATTTTCACTAGATTTTAAAATGGCAAAGTGTACATAAGAAATAAGAGATATGTATAGACAACATAACATGCTTTTTGGATCAGAGCCAGAAGAGTCTTGCACATTTACTGCAGAGCTGATGCTCAGAATCAGCAGCATGTCTGTAGTGACTACATGTAAAGCCTTAAATGATTATAAAACACATTCAGACCTAATCTAACTAAAATCTCAATGTACGGTCTTCAGGCATATCTTCAGAACAGAGCCAAATCTGCAATGTTTCTTTAGGGCAGTTTGGGGATACACTTCCTCAGGAGGAAATATAATATTCTGCATCTCTAGAGCTGAGGTGCATTAAAAAAAGGAACAGAAGGGGGGCTGGTGGCTACGGCGCTATACCTAGCTAGCTCCATGTGAGTTCATGGGCACGCAAGCTGTACCAACACACGTAGCGCAAAGCATTTTTCCGTGCTGCCTGCTGCCAGTGCTCGGTTCAGCTGGCAGCGGGCGACTGCTTCTTACAAGTTTCAGCCCTTTGCTGTTCCCACGCTGGCAGGCAGCGCGGAGCAGATGGCAGGGGATGTATGCCCATAAAATAAACAGCCCCGTGTCTGGGTTTGCTTGCTGAGTCATCCAACCTAAAAGCTGAATTTTTAAACACGGAGCTTCACGGTCCTCCTTTCGGGAGGAGGGATTGTGTGTGTGTGTGTGTGTGTATGTGTGTGTGTGTGTGTGAGCACGTGCTGGGAAAATCTTAAAATCAAGTTGTGTTTGTGCAACTTTTTTAAGAGGATGAAAATGTATGCTTTGCTATGGAATTGAAACCGATTATAAATAATGGATTGAATAGTGTAGCAGAGACACCAGGCCTATCAGTCACAAGACCTCAAAAGGTAACTGCTATCTGGGAAACAGTGTTCAGTCCCAGAAGTCAAAATGATTGCTCAAGAAAATTCCTATGACTCAGACAACTGGAGCAAAAAAGAATAAATACTGATGAATTAACTGAAGCCATTAATTACGGGCTTATGTAAGGGAAGAGAGAAAGAAAAAGTATAAATGAAAACACAGTTAACTTGCTCTTGTTTGATATTTGCTAAGTATCCAGAAGATTTCATGGGTAAGAAGATGGAGTGAGTTCAACAAAAATAACCTGCCAGAGGATTTGAGCAGCTTGCCTCTAAACCTCCTGAACTAAATGTATTCTCCTCTTAGCTTGTTTCACTGGAAATCTGAGAGGAGATTTGTGTCAAGATAAGGTTATATTAATCCAGAGAAACATTTGTTCACATGCTATTATTTTTGCTCTACAGCAAAATTAACAAAATTTAATTAAAAGTTTGCATGAATTGTTTCCCATTTTAAAACAAAAGCATGGAAAAAAATAGATGATGCAGATGAATAAATATTTCTATAATGTGTATCTCATTGCAGTAAAATTGAATGGGGAAATATGTATCAATGAAATATCAAAAACTGCAAACCACTTAAGGCAGACAGAAATTTGAAGTTTTGAAACTGATTTCATTAATTAAATAATTGTTTTAACTATGCCAAATTTATTTTTGCATTTGATAGTTACTTATTAAACAAAGAAAATAAGTTGAAGAAATAATTATTTTTCTGAATACCACATCCTTTGAGATTTTGGAACTAGTACATCTCAGGATCACACCTCATTTTAGAACATGAAAAAACAATTTTTCTTCTTTTTCAGCTCCCAGCTGTGTTCTCCATTTCAGATGAACCAGATACTGAACTAAAGTAAATTAAAATGAAGAACATGTTCTAAATATGCAAGGCAGTATCAGTGTATTAATTCACCTCATGCTTATTCTTAGTTCTAGGCACTTAGCTGCAACTTCCCACAGACCAGTAACTTCATTCTTTAAAAATCTGTTGGCAATCACATGTTCTATGGTGACTTTAATTTAAATGATTGTAACTGTAATCGATTAGGGTTAATTTAGGATTTATTATAAGCCATCATAAAATAAAATTATGTTTTCTATAAATATGCACTTATGTAATTTAAATTAAAGATACTAATCCAGTCCAGTTCTGGGCTCCCCAGTACAAGAGGGATGTGGCACTACTGGAGCGAGTCCAGCGAAGGGCTACAAAGATGATTAGGGGACTGGAGCATCTCTCTTATGAGGAAAGGCTGAGAGAGCTGGGCCTGTTTAGCCTGGAGAAGAGAAGGCTGAGAGGAGATCTTATCAATGTGTACAAGTATCTGAAGGGAGGGTGTCGAGAGGATGGGACCAGACTCTTTTCAGTGGTGCCCAGCGACAGGACGCGAGGCAACGGGCACAAACTGAAACACAGACGCTTCCATCTGAACATGAGGAAATACTTCTTCACTGTGAGGGTGACAGAGCACTGGAGCAGGTTGCCCAGAGAGGTTGTGGAGTCTCCTTCTCTGGAGATATTCAAAACCCGCCTGGACACAATCCTGTGCAATGTGCTCTAGGTGACCCTGCTTGAGCAGGGGGATAGGACTAGATGATCTCCAGAGGTCCCTTCCAACCTCAACCATTCTGTGATTCTGTGATTCTGTAATTCCAAAAGACCAGAACAAATTGAAATTAAGAAACGTATAAAAATACGATCTGTTTCTCTTTTCCAAGAGATGCAAGATGGCCAGATGAAATCTGCTGGAACAACCTCATATTAAACTATGATCCCTCATACTGGCTGATGGAATATCATATGTGTTAAACTAACATGATTTCGTCCATTAAATTTTAGTTTTCTTTAAGGCTTTTCTATGTGGAAAAAAAGCCTGTGGACACTTATTTCACACTAAAATGCCTCAGTGAAGTTTATGTTATTCCACTGTTGCTCCTTAAATTCACACCACTCCTATTTTATATTGACATCCCTGTGAGTGTCCTGTGTTAAAGAGAATTTGCTCTTGCTTAGTAAGGTTAGAACTGAAGTGAATGGGGTGTGAGAAGCAGAGTTCGTACCTCACAGGCTGCATGAGCAGAGAGGATGAGTTAACACTTCCAGTGATGCTTTGTTTGACTAAAGTTTCCGTAGGTGTGTTTAGCTTCTGTATTCCTGAAGCCTTCAGGATGTTAGAAGTACCAGGGCCAATTTTAGTCTCTTTGTTTAAGAAAATAAAATATACACTGATAGTTAGGACTGAAAATTTGTCTTAAAAATTTGGTTCAGCCCCATCCTTCATTGAGCAGTAAGGGCTGGCTGCTGGGCTCTAGGGAACCAAAGGATCTTCTTCATTTGGAGGACACAGGGGGAATGTGTAGGTGGGAGAGCCAGTGCCAAATGCTATCACTGTTGTAAGCTATGTCTGGCTCAACGCCTTGCCCCCACCTTTTGATCAAAGGTGATTCACCAATATCAGCTGGAAAGACAAATCTACCACAGCAGACTGGGAGTAGCACTGTGAGCAATGTTTCCTAGTGCTTCAGGTGCGATATCTGGTCAGGACACTTAACCTTTTCTATTCACATGTGGAAAAGTAAAGTTATTCTAAACCTGGATTATGGCATAAGAGCTAATAAATATAAGAAATAATTGCAAAGAAAATATTTTGGTGTTTAAAAACTAAACATTTTAGCGTCTAACAGTCTAAATGACTCAATTGATCCCCTTTAGTTTTTACAAAAATATTCAGTTTTTCAGATGTAATCTCTGTTTACAATGGCAGTGCTTGAACTCCTGAAAACTTTGCCCTTGGGTGAGACTGTGACATTGTGTATATCCTTTTAAAAGTGGCTATATTTAACGAGCATGTGTGAGGTGAGAACTGTGGCAAAGGATCTAAATGATGATGTGCCAGCCAAAACATATTCCTGTCCAATATGGGATTAACTAAGATTTACTGTAACGCTATGCCCTTATGAATGACAAGGAACAAGGTAGGAAAGGAGCATTGCTCTAAGCGAACAAGCTCTCCCGAGTGCCCTCCTGTTTGCTTTACAGAGCTCTACCAGCTTTGGATAAAGCACCCTGGGTGGTTATGGATGGGAACTGAGCACAGTAAGGCTTTATATTCCCATTCAAAACAGTTTACCAATATTTCGACGCCAGGCCTACAGCCGGCTGCAGTGGCTGGACCAAACATCTGAGGGAAATGCACTGGTGTGTGACTGGGAGAAATCTCCTAGCACTTCTTGGGGGATGCGTGGGGGGAAGGAGAGGGAGGGCGGCCGGGTGGGCTGCGAGCCGCTGCCTGCCACCCGGCCTGCGCCTGTGCCGGGCACTGGTACTGGGAAGGGCTGCAGCTCCTCAGCAAATTCACCTTGGTATCATTACTATAGGTATAGTATTAATTCGGAACCAGTTAGACAGAATTTGGGGTCCGACTAGTTTTTTCTGAGTTTAGTACCCCCTCATAAAAGCACTGCCGAGCTGCAGCTATAATTACACTATTCAGGTATGTAATAACTTCTTTTTGTGAGCAGTCAGTTAGACCTTTTTATCAGAATCTGGCCTTTTACTGAAATCAAAAAAGACCATGAGAAGACAAAGTAACGCTTCTATATAGGTATCAGCACCTGATTCTTACTGTGACCTTATATAGAAACACCTTCTGAACAATAGGACATTTCTATTATATGTGTTTCAATAAATAATAAACCATGGTGATCGCTAAGTGTGTTGTCCAGTTGTTCGCTCCAGCAGGTGAAATAATGCTTAACCATATGCCTAACCAGTTTGGTTCAGTAATTCTGAATTAGTCCACTGAATGCCAGTTTTTACTACTAAGAAGTAGTATTCTTAATTCTTAAGTAGTTAGTAGTAGTCATCTTAATTCATAATTCTTATTGAACTATCTTGTATATTTGGCAACACACTGAATAAAAGAAAGTAGTCATGTAATGTTACTTTTGAATGGAGGAGTTTTACCATAAGCCCTGTATTGGAGGCAGTGCACTAAGGACCAGCCCTCCAAGGTCTTAAATTGGACTTTTGCTTAGAGTAATTTGTGTCTGGGTCTTCCTTGCTCTGAAGGTATTCAGAATAATATCTATATTAATTAGCTATATTTCAGCTATATAATTAACTATATAATTAGCTATATTTCAGGTGCCATTTTCTTCAAATTCTTTTTACCTCTTGTGAAAGATACTTATTTCACTGTGGCACATACAGCACTGCAATTGTCTGTGGCTTACCTGTCCTGGTTGTTCACAGGCTGTTTGGTATCTTGCTTGCTGGCATAATTCTTTTACTCTCTCATATTTTGGTAGTTGATTAGATTGCTGAGTGTTTTTGTTGGGTTCCTCCTTCTTGCGTAGAAATTTGCTTTAAAAAAAATAAAGTTGAGTATTTTATTTACATCCTTCTAAACTCCAGAGGTGATGAATTTAACCGGAAAAGTAAAGCTACTTGAAGATTTAATGATGTCTTGTAGAGAAAAAATCCCCAGATTTCTGCTAGTGATCTTTAATGACAGAAGTTCACGTAGCGAAGGAAAGATTCAGCTGAAATGCTGGCAATTACGAAAAGAGAAATAAGGTCTACTGAAAAAAGTCTAATTAACAGAGTTCAGCACTATTCATACTTAAGTGCATGTTCTTTCACGAGGCAAGATGGGCTGAAGCAGTATTAGCCTTGCTGAAAAGCCCAGCAGAAAAGACTACAGGGCTTCCACACCAATTTAGCACTAAAGTGGCTATACCAAATATATCACAATGTGTCTTATAGGTATTATTTTGTAGTATGATACACAAGATTTCCATAATCTGTAAAAGCTGTAAGTGCCACAGGGAAACTGCTGAAAAATTTTTACCCAGAGAAAATTTTCACTGTGGTAATTGGCAAGACGAGAGAGACTAAAGTGGTATAATAGAAAAGAGGAGCAGCTACAGTCATAAATCTCATTTATGCATAAGCCTTTTCTTAGCTAGAACAAAAATGAAGAATGCTTCCCAACTGAGTTAGAAAATACAAAACCAATTGGTAAGAGAATATTGCACAGTTGGTTTTGAAACAGAGCGATAAAACTGGAAAGAAAATGAGAGAGCTGATGACATGAGTGGTCACAAGTAAATGTGAGAGAAGTAGGAGATATAGACTAGAAAAGTTGCCAGAAAAGCATGCTTTCAAATTTCTTTTGAGGAAGGGATTTGGAAGGATAGCAGCTTGCATAGCCAGTGGTGGGAAAGTAGGAAGTAAGTCAGACTTGTAAGTTTGCTTTCAAAATTTACAACTTCACTGACTGTAAAAAGAAAGGGGAGAGAGCGGAAAGGAAAGCATGCACAAGAGTGTTCCCAGCAGGCAGGCTGTCCCCCAACTCTCTCACCCCTAACAATTACCCTCTTTCCACCAGAAATGTGTCACGCCAAATTTTGGTCTTCTTGTTTGTTCGAAACCTAAAAGCAAAATAATAATATTTACTGCTGTTGCCTATGTATAGCACTGCTAGTGTCAACAATTTTTTTTAAAAAAAACCACCCCTCTGCTTATATGAACATGTTATTTTACAGATGTGCTATTTAAGACAGTCTTCAAAAGTGAAAGCTGCAGTGGTCGGCCTGACATAGCTCATTTTCACAGAATCTCTTTTCCACTCAGTTGTTGATTTACTCAGGTGTTTGCTTCTGAACTGGCTAAAAAAATGCTGTGACCCACCTGTTTCCTGGTCTCTCTAAGTCCAGAAGTTTTAGGACAGATTTGCCATCCATATCTGGAGGCGTGTCAAGTCCTGCAATATCCAGAATTGTTGGAGCAAGGTCAATATTCAGAACTATCTGAGGCACTCTGCAAATCAACAGAAAAGGTCATAGTTGTATTACGTGTTCAATATGCAAGTCCTCACATTCTCTTGGAATTAGAATGGTAATTAATATTTATAAGGGCTTTGAAGATGTATAGCTCTACAGAAGTGCTAAGTTTGGAAATTCCCCTTTGAGGGCTATGACTTTGAGAATGACAGACCAGGACCGTAGAATATCATCACAAAGAAAAAGCTAAGCACAATAAAACAAGGAGGTGCAGTAGCCTCACTATTCTCAGGTTGCTCACAATGAGGGCCTGAAGCCATCCATTCTGCTAAACCAGAAGGTGAGCAGTAAAGATGATCACCTACTTTTTAAAAGCAAAGCCCAAAGCCTAACCACACTGGGCTATACATTATACAATTTTCTCATCTACATTATAACTTATTAACAATATGTTAAGTGAAAGACATGCCTTTTTTTAAGAGTCATTGCTCTGCAATAATAGGGCATCCTTTATGAAATGAAGCTATACAGTGACAACTACATGTGCTTAGAAACATTTTGCATTAGGTTCACCAGCTGTGCTATGGACACAAGCGAACGTACACTGATCCCGGCTCTACACTTGGACCACGAATAAAGAAAGGAACTCGAATATCAAAGTCATATGGCATTGACTTCCCCTTGACCAGTCCAAACTGCCCAATGTGGTAACCATGGTCAGCAGTGTAAATAACGTAGGTATTCTCCAGTTCTCCCGTCTCCACAAGCATTTGGTATAACTGAAATATAGCATAGGAGAAACTCTGAATTAAATGTAGCAAAACATGTTTTGTGCATAATTGTGTATAACTATCATTTTACTGCCTTAGGTAAACAGAACCAAACATGCCATCAATGAAGTTACTGAAATAGACATTCTGGAGATAGACATTTCTACATAGTGCCTTAACTGTGCAGTTAAAAACTTCAGCTTGAAAATTCCTCTCTGTCAAATGTGAATTGAATTTGTTCTGGGGAAAGAGAGAGGGTCCAGAAAATGTTAACAGAAAAGTATGGTACTACTCAGGTAGTTGCATTAGTACGTCCAAAAGTCGGTGTAAACTCAAATGTAGTTTGGGAAAAAATCTGCTACAGCTTTAGAGCAAATGTTACTCAGATTTTATTTACTCTGTTAGTCTACAGCTTTCTCATTCCCTACCATTGCGGACTTGGGAAAAGGCTGTAAATTTTTATTAAAGTTTAAAGAAATCTCTCTGGGGAAAGATCTTTGGTCATGGAGCTTGATTTTTGAACAAAAAGTCAGGCAAACTACACCTAATACTTCATGTATCATGTTACCTATAATTAGCTGTACACTGCATCGCCTAACTCCTGCAAACACTAGCAGACAGACACCTGAGTTTTTGGTCAGTGTTGCTGTGATTTGCCAGTACCCAAATTTCAGCTGAAAGATGAACTGTGAAGGGAGTGTGGGAAATGAATAGGAGTTGTCATGTGTGCCCCTGTATGTATCCATGTGTACAAGCAGGTGATGCATCTTCTCTTAATGCCAGGCTTTATATTAGGCCCAGTGATTTTTCCCTTTTTTTTTTTAAATAAAAAAACAACTTTATTCACCCACCAGTTGAAAGCAACAAGCTTTGAAAAAACTGCAAGGAGCTTGGCACAACATTACAGAGAATTTATGTGTACTGGGGATATATGGAGTAATTCATCACAGTCAGGGGCATTCTCCAGTCTGTGGTTGGTGAAGGTGAGGAATGATTCAGTTTCTCAATACATTAGTTTTGTTACAGACTAATAAGAACATATTCACAGTAGTTTCTTGAACTTACTCTTTCCATAGAGTCATCAACTGACATCAGGGTCTGAAGTCTTTTGCGTTGCAAGACATTTGTAAACTCCATGTGGATAGGCAGCATGGGTCCAGTGTACTGCATGATCCAGTGCTTATCCATGTTTGGTGCATAGTTATAGCTGGGGGTGCTGGGAGGAAAAGAAAGGAACTGAGAAATTATGTAGTATCACAGGCATTAGAGGAACATAGGAATTCCTCCAATAATCAGTTAAATCACATATTCCACATGATATCTTCTATTCCTAGCCTAAAATATCAATAAACTTCACTTCAGCGGCTTCCAAAGGCCGTTGGTTCATTCATCACTTCCTCAAAACCACCTGCTTTTTGAGCTTTCCTTTTGGCTCAAAGACCACTACCAAATTGATGCTGATATTTGGGATATGTCAAAATATATTTCTTAAAATAATTTGTAATCCTAAAACATGCTTGTCTGAATCAGACAAAAACTCTAACCACTTCATAAAGCATCCTATAAAGAGAACTGAAAAGATAACGGAAACTGGAGATCAAAGATGATTATTTCCAATTAGTATTAATGTGAATTGGCCTGATGCTTCCAGTGGGGACATTACCCCTATATTAACACAAGTATAATGAGATTAATAAGAAAGTTATTTGCCCATGGGATAAAGAAGTGTAGCAGTCAGTACTAAGGTAAGAACAGCTCCAGTTACCAGTTTTTAAGATGCCCCAAAGAGTGAAAGCTCTGATTTATTTTTCTTCCCAGTCTCCAAAACCAAATACAAGCATTGTCAGGATCCTGAGCGCTGTCACCCCCAGGAGCCTGGCTGCCTGTGCTCATGGTCCCTACTGCAATTTTGTGGCCTTGAATGAGAGAGCTGGGTGAGAAAGTGCTGTGGCCGGTCCCCATTCACTCCAGACTGTGTTTGAGCTCCATCGCTTGCTGTGGTCCTCACCGGAGCTACGTTGCAGCGATGCCTGTGCCCAGCCACATGCCTCGCTGACGGACCTGCCCCATCCCTACAGACTCATCTGTGACCCCGGGCTGAGGTTGACCCTGGTGGCCATCACCAGCCCAGCCCTGCTCTCTGCGTAGGGCATGGCAGGACGGCATCCATTGGTGCCGGCATAGCCTGGTGTCACCCTCAGCTCCCACTCACTGCCCCCTGCAGAGCAGCCCCTCCTGCTGCTCCCTGACAAGTGTGTTTATGAAATAGAGATCCCACAAGTGAAGTACAGCAGAAGCTTTGCACCATATTCTGAGCAACATGGTAAACACTTATGCAGTTCCACCTATACCAAAATCATGCTTATTTATACACTAAATCCTGGGCAGGTATTATTTTCCTATGTGGAATATAAAGCACAATGCATTACCAGAATAACATGACCTGTGACAAAAGTGTGGAACTAATATTGCTACCAATACTAGTACAAAGGAGGAGTACGGCACAGAGTCCTGCTGAATCAGAGAACAATGTTTTCGTTAAAAGTTTGCACAAACATCAAAGGAAAGACAGAAGAAGATTTAAGAGGTGATCTAACCAGAGCTTGTGAATTTTAAAAGGATATAAGAAACAAGAATATCTTCCCAGATGTATCACCTCTGAAGGAAAAGCATTGCAAGAAATTTGCATGTAAATTTGCCACAGACATATGCATGGTACAAAAGCTCTCCATTAATCCTGCTTTTATACCTGGTATGCATGGCAACTAAAAGGTGAAGAGAAACTGAACAAAATCCATATCCTGTAATTGTTTCAACAATGTATGACCACTTTCCTTCCCTACCATTTGCAGAATCTGATAGTCCATTATAATAAACTAATGGAGTCTGCAATTTATCTGGAGAGCATTATTGAGAATTTAGGCAGAATTTGGAATGTACGTCTCTAGAACATACAGCTAGCTCTGACTAATCTACTTAACCACAAGTATCAAGGGAAAATAGAAGTGAGATGATGATGTAGGATTTGTCAACATTTTCACTGTGACTAAGAAGGACAGAAAGTTTAGCTCTCTACTAAGCAAAGACAACCTTAATGTAGAATTCCTTTTCTGCAGGGAATTCTTTTATTTCAGTGTATAAAATCAGATTTTTGACATTTCCCATGGTAGAAGAAGCCTAATTTTTTAAAAGGAATCTCTATGTTGTCTCAAATTTAATGAAACTGAGCCCAGGAGCACAAGCCCCTAGCTTCTTGGCTATCCAGCAGCCCTGGCAGATGGAAGAGCAGAGCTAGAAACCTGAAAGAAGTAGATCTTGGGAGCTTGGTCACCTATTAGGTATTAGGCAGGCTGTCAGAAAACAAGAAAACTTCCAGTGGAAACCTTCCTCTGTTTCTTCGGAAGTTTGTCAAACTAGCTATTCTCCTATGAAAGGGCTCAGTTTTGATGAATCAGCATTTTCCAGCAAAACGCTGCTTCCCACCCCCACCCCCCCACCCCAGCAACTCTTGAGTGCCCCTGCTGCAGAGGGATGAGGTGACTGTGAGCCCTGCTCAGTTGGCAGCGCAGTGACAGCCCATGTCTGTGCCAGGAAGGAGAGCCAGCTGCTGAAACAGTCGCAGGTCTCATGTTCCCAGGCCGTTGTCAGAAGCCTCCTCCACATAATGGATAGGCTTTAAAAGCAGCACTCAAAGGTTTAGCAGTGCAGCTAAAACCTTTCACAGACACTTTCCAAATGCATTTTGAATTTCTGGGTGAGAAATGCAGTAGCCAGAGAGTGAGCAGAATCTTTCTCCCAGACAATTCAAGGAACAGTACTTTTTCTGCAATATCTAATGCCAGGGGCTAATAGAGAAATGTGAAAGAGGTGGGTCCTAAATGGAGAAGAAAGAGTAATAGGGAAGAAAGAGAGAGAGATCAGAAAGCCCCACGGCTTGTCTGTGTTGCCTCTATATCCTTGTTTGAGTTCCTTACAGAAAGCCACCAGCACAGCACTGCTTGCCAGGCACAAAGCTCCAGACTGTAGATCTGACATTGCCCTCAGGTCTGTCTACCTTATTTACACAGGTGAATACTGGGAATAATACTGCTGATTTCTGAGCACCTTTCCAAAAGGAGAGACCTCTTCCATATCAGTGATAACCTTTTATTACAATGCTTTTGTCTTGAAGCAGTTGGACATATCAACTAAATGTTCAGCAATTATAAGCCTTTGAAAGTCACCACAGAAAAATCTGTCACTGTTCCTACTCCTCCATTTTGGGGAAAGGCTTTTGCTTTGTATCGAAAAGTACTGCTGTAAAGAAATTCAGATATCCACATTGCTATGATTCCTCTCAGCACTGGGAATATTGGTTTGAAGAGATGTCTGGTGTCTTCTATGTCCTTGGCTCTGCCGCAGAGCCTAACTTGTCTATAGCACATTTGTTGATCCATGATTAGCAGACAGTGTCAGGCACCTTAATTATTTTCAGGTTGTCCATGGCCTCCAAGTCTGATAAGGAGCTACTGCTCCCTTGTCCATTGGTCTTTGCTGGACTGCAGCTGCATGGCTCAGGTGCTACCTCAGAGTAGAGTTTCTGATTTCAAGGTCATTCATGCCAGTTGGTCAGCAAATAGCAGAGCATTTTAACTTCTGAATGTGTGTCCAGAGACTAAGTGAGGGTTCATTTTACATTTTACAAAAATAGACAACATGAAAAAATACTCTCCTTCATTTAGGTAGGTTCAAAGTTATCAGCAATGTACTACATCAATATTAAGAGAGGATAAGGACTGAAAGAGCAAATGACTACTCTATTAAAAAGGTATACTGTTGGTCATTCATGTAGGCGGTACTAGCTTGGGCAAATTTGGACCCCTCAGTTGTTCACTTACGTTTGTCTAGAACATACTATGCAAAACATGCTGTGTGGAGACTCCATGTTAGATTTGTTGTGGCATTGTGTAGGCCATTGGAAGATGTCAGATTCATAAAATTCCAAATTGATTCCCCCAGTTTAGCCAACAAAAAATTCCCAAAATTGTTAAAAATAACAAATGCTGAATCTGGTCAGGCACTTTCTCATAATCGCCTTCTCTGAATGAGAAATCTTGTATCCCAAGAAAATCCCGAGATCTTGTACGCATTTACCTAGTGCATAAATTTACAGACCAGTCATCCCATGTGTACATTTGCAAAACCAAAATGATAAATTAGCCTTCTCTATGCTTAGATTACAATTTCCTCAGGAAAGGGATGACTTCTGTGATTTCAGTTCTGTTAGCACTTAAAGTTCAATGTAAAGAATGTATCTTATTTAACTTCTAAGGTACCTCACTAACTCTAGGTTAGACAAGAAATTAAAAAAAAAAGCAACAGTTGCTTGTACTTGAGGACATATTAAAATGGGGTCCTCAAACAGCAGAGCATTCAGAAATGAATTATACTAACTTCTCCTAGTAACTGAATTGTCTTTTGTGTGACATTCAACAAAATAAATGCAATAAAGCCCTTCCGCAAACCATTTTCACAAAAAGATATTTTACAGTTTCAAGAAGAAAATAGGAGATTCAACATGGTTAATGCTGTTTACACAGTTGTGGTATCTGCATGGAAAAAAAAATTATACATGTTTTTAAGAGCTCCCAGAAATCAGTGCTATTTTAAATTAACATTTATTTTCTAAAAGTTTGATCTAAATATATACATTTCCATTACAGATGCATTAATATGGAAAGAAACAAATGCATATACAAGTATTTGTTAAATGGTTCATACTAAAAATCTGCATTTGCCCCTGTTTGCAGTCTCCTGATTCCTTTCTGTTTTTATCCAACAAAAACAAAATTATGTTCACAAAAATGCTGCCTGAAATGTTGATTGTGAATGCTTCCATAGAATTCCCAGGGGTATTCATCCCAAAAGTGTTTGGCTAATCTTCTATTTGGATTGGGAGTCCTCCAGATAGTGAAAATAATACAGTACTTATATGACTTAGGACCATCTTCCTTTAATAAAAATAAAAGTCAACAACATTTTAAAATAATACCTATGTTAAAACTCATTGTGAAAAATCCATATCAGTACAAAACTGGCACCTGTATTAAAATAATATGAGTAGCAAACATTGCATAAGTGGTGATGTTTCTTCAGAAAAAGATTAAATAATGAAAGGAACTGAATCATTTGTTTCCAGGGAATGTGGACTTCCAGGTTTAGACACTATTCTTGGAAAGCAGGCAGTCACGGTTTTGGGCAAGCTTAAGAGTTGAGAACACTAGACTGATGGCATAGCTGGTATTAAGACAAAGTTGACTTTCCTCATTCTGTTTCTGGATCTACTTTTGTTGCCTTTTAAAAGTGGATTCCTTTAAAACCAAGACTATTTATGTAGCTGGAGATGTGACATATGAAAGTTTGACTCCTAAAGTGTAACATAACTGGTATTCTTCAAGATAAAATAGAAAAAAAGTTGTTATCCATTAAATATAATGTCTTTCTATTTCAGAAAAAAAAAAGCATTTGTTGTTGCTGTAGAAGTTCCTCTTGTAACGAAATCTGATTGTTGTATTTCTATATCACACTATTTCTTCTGTTTAAAGTCACACCTCTAATGATGTGTGAGATGCATGATTCTGATCATTTGTCTTTAAGTCACCAATCCAAGTAGGTCTTGGGCTAGCAGTGACGAGAGACACAGACACGTCAAGATGCAAATGTATGATCCCCCTCTAATGGGTAAATGTCCACATTATAGGAAAAACCATCATAACTGGAAGATGTTTGAGACTCAGCTTCACTGACTAGCGGGCACCCCGAATGTCCAACTTATATCTCATACCCCAAGGACCGTTTCCCTTTTATCACATTATCTTGGGAACCTTTCTGATCTCTGGGACCATTTCTAACTGTTTCATCTAAGATATTTAGCCTTATAATAGGACTGCTTCTAGGTAATCGTAAAACCTAGTTGTCAGTCCTCCTGCCAGCCTAAGCATCTTTTACTCTGCACAGCAAGAAGTGTTTCAGATTTCCAGTTTTCACATTCTTCAGTAACCCTGCCTCCTGCAGATTTTTGCTTCTAACGTTTGTTTATTTCACAGCTTATAAACAGTTTAGGCCTGATTCACAGTTCCCCTAAGACTGTTTCACACTGCAAGGTAAAGGGAAGCTAAAGTGCCAGAGGCCATAAGTGTAACTGAGAATTCAGGCTTTCATTAGAGCACCCTTTAAGTCAAAGCTTTCCTACTCTGTTGCGTGATGGAACAAGCTTCTACCATAACTGCTGCCAGGGAAACCTCGAGAGCCATCTTTTGTGTCACAACTTCATATTTAAGAACAGCGTTTCCAAAGGTCTAGCAACCCCCACATATGATGTTCATTATCACAGCAAAAATCTTCCAGCATTGATGTGTTGCTATCATTCAGTACATCTTCTCCAGTCCCAGTGTCTTCCATGGAAATAACCTTTGGGCATAGCTAGTGTAGCTGTATTGGCATGATTTATTTTCAGAAATTATGTCACTCATTGTGCTGATAGCCAGGAGCCAGCAACTAAACTTTCGGAAATACTTTTAACTGCCAGAAATAGGAACCATCCTAAAGAGAGGAGAGTTGGGGAGGGTGGGACAGAGCATGGACACTTAGAGAGTGTCTATTGCTTCCAGCATGATATAGTTTGTGTTTCACATTAAACTGGAGCTTTTGAGAATTAACAGGGATCATTTAAAATTAATGATTAAACTGTGAACGCCTCATTATTTTTCTTGTTTTTGTAAGACTTTTCATGCCACTCCAGAAGGCTGTCTGTACTGAAGAGGAAAGCATTATAAGGTAACAATGGGATGTAAGTCTTCCTTTTCTTTTTGGCTTTGATGTATTTTTCATGAATATTATGGACTATCCTGCTGCATCCATTTGAAAGTGGGGAAACAAGACACCCAGGCACTAACATTTGAGATACTGAGGGGAGAACTCTCCTTGAAGTGCAGTATTTCCTTCAGTAGTGACTTTCCTCTGCATACATGCAAGTGGAAAACTTTTTCTAGTCAAACTTCCATTATTTTATTTTTTTTTAATTTATAAAGGCAGTATTTCAATCAAATGATAGACATTTTACCAGCAAAGAATGCCACATAATTTAAGGCTCTGCTTCAGCTACTGTCCTTTTAAGTAAAACTTCCTCTCGCATGTGGTTGACAGGCTATCTTAATTCTTGGTTTGTAGGTATAACCTTCCGTCTCAGTTTGTAAAGCCAGCAAGCAGCTTTTGACCTGGTTTCCCTTCTTTGTTGGAGGTAGGCGTTACAGTAACATGATATAGCAACTGCATTTTTAAAAACAAAATCCAAGGTCAGATGGCTGTCACCCAAGGTCAGAAAAAGAGATTCAAATGGTGCTTGACCACCAAGGAAGAAAACCTAAGGGTTAAACGTTCAAGTTACACAAACCTTGGCAGGAGAGATTTTATTGTTCTCGCACTGTTTTCACACAGAGCACCAAATATTTCTGTGAGAACTTAACTTCTTGTATCTTTTAGTCAGAGCATGTTGCTAATGTTTTTGCTAGAGAAATCAGTTATTTGGTGGCTTCAGCCACCCAGTTTGGCAGTTTGTCTTCAATTTGTCTTATTTCTTAGTCTGCAGACTGAACTCTATGCAGACTGCAACCTATGCAGTCAGTCACTGCAACAAGAAACACAAAACAATCTCCCAAGTCTCTCTCGAGGTAACTAGAGAAGAAACCCTTTGCAAGAAGGTTGCCAAGAAACCAACAACATCAGAAGATGGGAAGAGGCACAGCTGATTCTCATATTCTGGGTTACTTCACAACTAGCTTACCAGAGCAGGGTATTTAGATTTCAGGAGTCCATGCAAATGAAAAGCAATTTACACAAGGAAAATAAGTCCACAAATAGATAACAAGAATCTTAACTTGATTTTTCCAGGTGACATGCAACCTTTATAAAATTGAGAGGTTTTTAAATTTTTGGAGACTAACTGAATCCATTGGTTCTAGCAGCACAAGCTAGAAAAAAGGGGGCTGAACACACCAAGTAGTAGAAAGTGTCAGGTGCATGATAAACTGAAGCAAGTTCCTACAAGCACTGTTTTATCAGAAGACAGCTAGCATGAAGCCTAAAATGAGTTGCATTGGCCTGGGGAGAGGTAGGGCAAGACATGATGATTCAGTGCTTTTCTTCAGACACAGCCCCCACAGCTAAGCTGACGCAGTATGAAGCCTACCCTCCTCTCTGATGAATTGTCCCCAGCAAACAGAATAGCTTGCCCAAGGCTAGACAATCTGTCCCATTAAATGGCGAGCAATCTGTTGACTAGAACGAGAGCTAATAGATTAAAACTCTCTTGCTACAAAAAGAGGTGACTGAAAGAAGATATGGGAGAGGTCTATTAAATTCGATGTAGTAACTATTCCTTATTTCTCACAGAACAGGAAGGAGGGAATACCCAGTGATACAAGCAAGCCACAGGTTTAAAGAAAAGGCAGTGCTTTGAGCACACAGCACAGACTGAAACAGTGGAACTTGTTGCCACAGGGCGATGTGGCTGCCAAGGGCCAAGAGACTTCAAAAAGAAATCACACCGACCAAAAGAAAATGGGACACAACGGCCTAGCTGCTTCACCTAAACCAATGATTTCCAGAAGCTGGAAGAGCAGGCAAAAGGAACATCTCTTGACTTTTTCTTAAGCATTCCCTGCTGCTTCCTACTGGAGCTCATTACTCAGGGTACTGAATTAGCAAGATCTTCATACAGCCCAGAATGGCAGTTTTTATGTTAAGTCTATCTAACTTTACCTTGGACAAAATAAGGCAATTTTAATTCTTCAGGATGATTATGCAAGAACCAGTTTGCTATTCAAGCAAATATTTACAGGCTAAAGTAACAATCCCATCACTTCTGTATACAGGTAGGAATTACTCCAAATACCTAATAACTAGGAAACATTGATGACTGGTTTGCATTAGTTGCAAAGTCTAGCATCTCGGGAATGTGGGAACGTAGAGAACATACGATAAGAAAGACATAGTTAACAATATAAGGTCAGGGAAAGTAGCATATGTTGAAAGTACCAGTCAATAGCAGGACAAAAAAATTATAGACTAACAGATATTTAACCATGTACCGTATATAGCAAATTTCTTTCTGGCCCCAACTAGTGATCAGTTTATGCATGATAACTGCTACTCCTTGCAATTTTAAGCTAGTTAATATGACTACAAATAACGTACTCGAGTGTGAGCAAGTGCAGTGTGTCCAAAATGCAATTTGTAGACCACAGAGCTTTTCCACAGCGTGATGGAGCTGATTTCTCCTTATTTTTAGGGGGGAAATTAAAGTAGAATCCAGCTAATATATTTTCATTAAGTTTTTTCTATGTGTTAGGAGGCACAAAGGCATTGTTAAATCATGAATGGGAAGACTGGTCCACATACCCATGATAGACGGATGGGCAGTGGGAAGTTTCCCTAACACCTCCCTATGAGAAAAAGGACACAGAACATCCAAGGCATAGAGCAAGATGTAGAATCCAGGACTATTGTCTACTTTTTACCTGAAGTTGGCCTCAGTTTTACAGACAAAATGACAAGTTTTTTATTATAGCACTATAATAACCAGCAAAGATTAAGCATGTTATTTAAAAATGCAGATTGATAGGCTCTTTGGGAATCTGCCAGTATCTAGTCTGTAAACAAATCTGGTGCACTCAAAAGCTACAAAAAGTTGTTTTTACTCTCGGTGCATTTGCTTACTTAGAGCCCAGGAAACATATGTCTTAGAGGAACATGACAGAAGTAATATCTTTCCAACAGATCCTGACCTGTATCTACATATTTTCAGGGTATTGTAAGAAGCTGCCTTTACAAAGCCAAATACTGACCTTTTAATCTCCCTCGACTTCCCGGGAGAAAAAGAGCTTCTCTCTGTTTTAATAATGGTCAAGGCTGTCATTCTCCTTTCCAAAAGGAACAAGCACAGCAAAATATACAAGCCAAAATTCACCATTCAGTATGGGTTTCTTATATTTGAATTCTCTGTTCCTGTAACCTTTTCATAAACAAATACCTCACAAAAAGCAAATATAAGGAGCTGTTTTGGCAGTGCATGGTTTTCACTTACATATGCTGTGAAGCATTGGGATAGAGCTCGGAAAACTGCGGTGCAGAATCCTCCGGGCCGTGGGGAGCAGCGTGGCTGATGACCATCATTATGGGCCTATGGGGATATATCCTCTTAGACGTTCTGAAGTAATTAATGCTCTCATTAGTGATTAGGTCTGTGAAGTAGTCCTATAACATACATTTAACACAAAACAAAAGTTACAAAGTGCATTATTAATTAGATCACATAACTATCATGTTATTACCTTATTTTCAAGTCTTCGTTAAAGCAATATACCATCAAAGAGACTTATGATTCTAAAGAGCACAGGGAAGACTGAGCAGTAATTACTTTCTTAAGAAGGCAATACCACATAAAATGAGATGGTATTTTGCAAGTCAGATACAACAGATCGCATTAAATAAATACAATTGCCAGAATTTACAGCATAATGCTAAGTAACAGTTGAAATGACAGATTGTACTGACACAGGTACACTTCTTAAACTTCATTGATAAAACACTTTCACAGAGTAATGCCTCCTAACTGCAAAAAATCATTCACACTTATGATAGCTTTCCATTTCCGCTTATTGTGTGCTCTTTGTTCCAAATATACTCTTACATAGGTACAAACTGGGTGAAATCTACAACACTCAACATATTACAAAAATCTTTATCAGAGAAATTGCAACCATAAATGCAGGGAGCAGTTGAATTCCTGCAGGCTCTGTTCTTTTAATTGTACAACTTTAAACAGGGCAGCTGCTGAGATTAAGGTTGTGACTTGCTAATAAACTGGCTTAACCCACAGCCAAGGTGGCAAATGGAAGCCTACAAGGGGAAAGGAGGAAATAGAACTAAGAAAAAAAGATGAAAACCTAAATTAAACCACCTGCCACCTTGGAGCATTCACTGTTGGCCTGGAGGTCTGGTGTGAGCTTCATTGAGAAAGTGCTGAGACGGTGTTTGTAATTTCAAGCACTTCCAGGCATGACTAATCATATGTTGTGGATTCAAGGCCCCAAACAGCTGCAAAAGCAGAGCCTGAGGGACAAGGTCTGTGTCACATGGCAGTGCTGGGACAAGCCGGCCAGCTGTGACCTTCTTGCTCCCCTGCCCCCTCCTTTCCCCTTCCCCTCTCCCGTGCTGCCCTTGGAGCAAACACCGTAGCCCTGGCTGTTAAAATCTCTGCAATGAAGCTGAAGAGGCAGTGAGCGACCTTTGGGTTTGCAGAAGAGGTAACAGTCTCGAGGCACTGGGATTCTGATAATTTCTGGTTTTGTGGCCTGTTCAAATGCAATCCAGCAGTCTGGATGACTGCTCTCCCAAAGCATCCCTTCCCCTCCTACTTCCTTGTTTACTCTTGCTACATACGCAGGGTGTGTAAGGAATGTATAACTAACCAATATGTTTTATTTTCTTTTTTTTTTTTTTACTCTATATAAATATGTAATCAGTATCATGTAATTTCTATGGGTGGGGAAATCAGAAACAGGCATTGTGAGCTTCCAATAAAATCTCATTACATGGGTCAGAAACCACAGCTGCAACATCTGTATCATCTTCTGTGAGCTACATTCTGAGGAAATTCCAGATTGCTTTTTGCAGGCTGGAAAGTCTGCGATCTGCATTTCTGAGAAACTTCATGGCAGTGGGCAGGTCACCTTGGCATATTTTCCAAACTTTGTCAGGAGCACAAACAAGCTCTGAAGTTTTCCAACGGCCATGTTCTTGCACTTATCTATTCTCATAGTCATATCTGGAGTCTGACACCACAGACACACATTTTTTTTGCTCTGTATAATGGAAAACAACATTAACTAACTAAGGTTTCTTATGTGGGTAATAACTGACAACGCTCAGCTAACGTTCAGTAGTACAAGGCACCCAGTTATTTTCAAGAAGGGCCTTTATTTATTATTTGCTGCTTCCTTGGAACCAACACTTTCTAGTAGAGAGAGAAAGGGAGGGAAGAAACAATAGACTGCATTAAAGAACCCTTGGGAACTTTTTTCTGTTACACAGTTAAAATTTTTACACAGAAATTGATCTGAAAAGCCCCGAAGAGAAAGTGACAACTCAATTTCTTGGTTGTAGCTGGTTAATTAATTAATTAATTGTCTGGTTAATTAATTATCTGAAAGTGATTTTCATATGGATTAATGATGCAGCATTTATGTGTCTGGAAAATACCTTTGCATAATCAAATCCATGCTTCTCTTTGTTACCATTGCGAGAAATGGTGTAATTATAGAAGCGGGAGTTCTTCACTAATCCAACCCACTCTCTCCACCCAGGAGGGATGTAGCTGCCATTGTATTCATTGAGGTATTTCCCAAAAAAAGCTGTGAAGGTAAAAAAAAAAAAAAAAAAAAGAACACACACACATGAGGCTTTGCAATCTGAGTCCTTTAGTTTGAGTAAAAAGCATGCATGAATGAAGATAAGAATATGTGTTAGAATGAGCTGGAGCTGCTTTAGCAAAGAAGGTTTTTTTATATCTATTAACATAGATGATTTCCAGAGTTTTTATTAGAATTAAAAGCCTTCATGACTTTAAGATTTTTACTTAATCTGCAGCTTTTGGAGTCAAATGCTCACATGAGATTTTTCATTTTTTCTTTAGAATGAGTATGCTCCTTCTGTTTCCACAAGTTTCCACTTGACAATGGAATAAAAACTCCATCCCCAGAGGAAATGTCTGAGGAAAACCTCTTGTGGTTTTAAGCAAGACCTATGATGTCTCGGAGCTTGGCTTCTAACTTTTGGAAGTTTGGGCTTGACAACATGGCTACATTTCCTGGTCTGATAACAGGCCTGGGAACTCTGCATCTCTGTCCTGCTGGGCTCCCTTTGGGAAGATAAGGATGGAATCCCTGCCCTGCTCTGTTACCACGGCTTCTCTAAGGCAAAGCTAAAGAAGAACCAAGACTTGCAGGTAAACTACCTCTCTTTGGTCTACGAAAAGAAATGTATTTTTACATTAGCTCCAAGCGACAAATCAGAACTCATTCAGACTGAAATTTTCAGAGTTTGCCATCAGGCCTAAGAGTGTTTGCAAGTGCTCTTGCCACTTCTTCTGGAAGGAAGTAGAAAGAGAATAACTAATCCCACAATACAGTAAACTCCCAACTCTCTGGGAGTTGTGAATTACTCATGCCAGAGACACACAGACACCAAAAGCTGGCCAACTGGCTTTGGAAGAGTGGATTAACGCCGCAAATGCAGCTGTATTGCTTCTAGAGCCAGCTGGGCTATGAAAGCTGTTTAGTTGCTTATGTATAGGTTTGGCCTGGGTAATAAAGTCAGTCTGGATGTCTCTGGGCTGCATTTCCACTACTTGGACACCGGGAAATGTGGTGACAAAACACTTGCCTGGGTCTACAACTTGGGTTATTAGGGTCTTCTTAGCTCTGGCTCAGACCTGGCAATGCTGGACACTTGGGTGTCTGAGTAACCTCACTGTTTGCATTTTTTGTTTTTTGAGGTGTTCAAGTCCCTGGAGAGTCACCAGTGCCAGCACTTTTGTCACCTATGTCCCAAGCAGTCAGAACGAAGGCATTCCCTGTATTGGCAAAATGAGACACCACAGGAGAGGAGCAAACAACAGGAAGATCCCTTTGCAGGGACAGAGCTCCCCTGCAGAGCACCTGCCTGGCCCACCTGCACCTCCTGCAGTGCCCGGCCCCTGCCCTTGCTGCCAGCCTCCACTCCCCCAGCCAAAACTTCCTGCAGAGAGGGCTCCTCTGCATCCTAGCCAGCCTCCCTGCCTCTGCTACGTTTCGAGACCCACGTCAAACAACCTTACTTGTTTCCCACTCGGAAATGATGTCACTTTGGAAAACCTCACATTCAACCTAGACACATTCTATCTAACCAAAAAAGCACATTTGTGGAAGGGCTAAAATAATTCAGATCTGACTGATGTGGGTATGGTGAACTCCTTCCTGGGAAAACTGGTGGAAAAATCAAAATGTTCATAGTTTAAACTTGCTTGAGGCAACATAAATACAGCGCAACCCAGTCATCTAACTGCCAACTGTCACTAACCAGAGGTTACAGTCATATAAAATGTTACTTTTCTACACCACGTGAAATGTGACTTATAAACAAGTTCTACAGACACTAGGCAAGACTTTCAGCTCCTCCTCCCACAGCTATTAAGAAAGCAACTTGGTCGCTCTCCTCTTTTCTCCTGATGCCAAGTGGAAGTCAAGAAGCTTGAGGTGAAGAGGGTGACTGTGGGGAGGGAATGTGTGCCCAGCACTGTTGCCTTATGGAGAGGAAACCGTATCTCACCTCTGTAAGCCAGCCAAAGCATGAGAAACTCTCAGGGTATCAGATGTGCAAGGAAAGTGTAAGAGTAAAGGCTGAAATACTGTGGTAAGAGAAGCCATAGAAAGGGAAGGGAAGGAAGTCAAAGAGAGACAACGGTGAAGAGAAGTATGGGAGAGTAATGTGACCAAGAGAGAGAAAGCATTGCTGAGCCAAGCAAATATAGGACTGTCCTGTGGCTGTAGGGGAGATCTGATGTCGGGTCTCCTGAAGGCCATACCAGCTCCACCAGTAACTACTGCGTGACCTTGGGAAACCTCCATGTGCTCCTGTAAAGGACTTGAATGCCAACCTGCCACCCACAATGATCAGAGAATCGCAAGCTCTAAAATAGAAGTTATGGCAATTTATCATGTAGACTGGTTTGATAGCCCCACCTATAATTATAATTGACTAATACTGAGACCTGAACTCTGTTATTTATAGTTTTGCCAAACTTAAAGCATTAGTGATGATAGTTTCCATGCTGAGTATCTGACTCAGGCTGAATTTTGCTGTATGGAACATTTTAGCCAAACAGTTCAGCAATTTCCAAGAAAAAGGCTAGGGAAAAATAAATGGGTTTGCCCATTTTAAAAATCATTGGCAAGCTTCTCTATAAGAAGCTCTAGTGTCTCTGGGTTTTGATGTAGTGCCTCTGTAAATAACAGAGGTGGCTGTGTAAATCTATCCCAAAATGGCCAAGCTGTAAACCTCTGAAAAACTGCAGTACACAGATGCTCAGGAAAGACTTGCTAAAGCTTCTCAGTTTAATGCCACCATAGGGTGTTATTTTATGGGCCTGACAAAGTCCTTACAATTTCAGTTTTGGCAATAAAACAAAGAGCAATCAGCCTCTCTGTATCCTGCTTCTCTGCTGATATTCTGGCATTACCTGAGAGAAAGCCTCCAGCATAAAATGCAGAGATGAAAAGACCTGGAGCAGAGGGACAGAAAGAGATAAGCTGAATTTAAAAAAAGGAAAGGGAGGCTTGGAGCTGGTGGGGGCCAAATCATTCTGGAATTTCCTTGCTGTAGATTATTTAATTTTGCAACTTTAATAATGTTTTCTTAGCTCCCCCTTGGCCCCCCAAGCCCCATATTTTGCTGTGTTATTAGAATTTGGATTGACAGCCTGAACCATTCACCTTTGTGCTGGCATGATTTAGTATTTTATCATAAATATAATCTCAGAGCTGTCAAGTTTTAAGCAGCTCCTTGAGTGACGGTTTGCAGAAATAGATGTTTCACCCTGTTGTGGATTAAAGCCGTTCCCATGTCAAAGGTACGGTAAACCCCCGAATCCTGGTAGAAGCAGCAGTAGTCTTGATAATGGATCACATTTGCCAAATTGCTTTAACCAAAGGTGGTTTATTGGTCAAAAGCTCAGGAGGATATGAGTAATTAGACACATGAAGGAAAAAGACAGGTTTTTACTAAAACACAGGAGTTCACCACAGCATTTTCTGAGCACTGACTATGGGATAGGGCAAGTGAGTCAGAGCTGGAGCACTGTGCCAGCAGTTAGTGTCTGCTTCTTCACACTCTGTGTGAAGACAAGTGCTAGAGTAAAAGGAAAGCACAGTAGTACCCACGGGGCAAAATCCCAGTCAGCAAGTCGGCACTATGTGTCTTCTGTATGTTTTTTGTTAGCCAAAGGATTGTAAATAATTAAAGTAATATGGTATATATCACAGAACTGCCCAGGAACTGACACCGCAACATGCAAATGTTCTCCCTGGACCCTTGCATACTTGCATGCTTATAGAGTCAACCCACATCCTTAACTTGGCTGTAGTTTGACACTTGCTGAATTGCCCAAGTGTCAGCACTGACTGACTGAGATATAGCCCCTGGCAGTATACAAGTGACTTTAGAAGCCACTTGCACTCAGCTGTTATGGGGCTTAGGAAGCCATTTCTGTTTGTAATTAATAAAACAGAGATTATGACTCAGTGAGTAAAAGCCTCATTAAAAAGCTATGCCATTTCAAGGGACATCTTTTCATTATTGTGTGTAATGGCCCCCACAGGGATAACAGAAAAGATAAATGCCGATTTTTGCATGTTAATAAGACAGTTTTTATCTGCATTTTGGCACTTTTGCTAACTGTTCCCAGGACGCATTGTTATTTTTTAATCAGATGTAGAGTAGCTTAGTATATCAGAGTAATTGCAGTCTGTGTATGTTCAATTAAGTTTGTGCAAACAACAGCACATGGCATGGTGAACAGTTATACAGACATCTATGCGTCTCAGGAGTGACTGCAGAATATACATGTCTGGTATCTAATATAAATAGATTCCTTAATACAGGTTGCTATTTTCCCTTTAGCAATTAGCTAATGAGTCCTGAACTGGACTGAGAGATCCAGGGAGCTGCACATGGTGCAAGACAAGGAGAATTTAACCCAGGTTATCCATGGAGTTTGAAGGCAGGATTTTTATAACTTAATGTGATTCGACTTCTTGCCATTCCCAGCACACTTTTACCAGCACGTACTACAAGCATTTCTGACTAACTTTTACTGTGTTGCATAATAGAGCAGGTCCCTTGCGCTCAGCATTAGTGGATCAGCATACAGGTGAACTGTGCTACATCCACTAGAGAGGCATCTCTACACTGCCATGGGTCAAAGGACGTATATTATGTTCTATACCCCAGTTGTTTGTTAAAGCTTATGGGAATGTTTCTGATTTAAAACAAAACCAAACCTTTAAAAAGGCATGCTGCAATGAGGTTTAGTCACTGTGACCCAGACAAGAGCTTTAAGTAGGCAGCCCACTTCCTTTAACAAAATCAGGAAACCATTTACAGGAGTTGCAAAGCACTGTTTATATGACATTTCAGTGCCGACACACAGTGATTCAGTGCTTTTGCGGACAGAGTCCAACAAAACTGCAACTCTGGGATTATTCCAGTAAATTTCTCCTTGCTTTCTTCCTATTATGCAAGTGATAGACTCAAAACTGGGAAGCTTGATTTTTCCCTTCTGTTGAAAGATTACAAAGCATTAGGGTATCACTTCATTAAACTGCAAATAGTCAGTCTAGTATTCTAGCACTCCTTGGGAAATTAAATAAGCACTGTCCCAAAAAAACAGCGAGGAAACTGAGGCACCAAGAGATTAACTTTCAGCTAGCTAAAATCGCAAAGGAAATCTCTGGCATTGCCAAGAATAGTATTTAGATTTCTTAGTTCCCAGTCTTGTAACTTAACCACAGTAGAAAACCTCAGGTTTTCTACTTTTTTCTACAGTTTTGTGGGTCTTTCCCAGTTGCTGTCAGTGTTATCATTGTAACCAAAAAGAACATTAAAGATTTTATAACTCAGCAGTTGCAAAAGGCATTAGCCTATAACTTGATACACCAATCATTAGCCTGGGTGATGCCTTTAACAAAGCTTGTATTATAGGCCAGGCTGGTAGCACTTTCCATTACTGATGTTGTCTGACACTTCTCATTATAAGACCCTATTTTCAGTTGCTTATAACTCTCTCAAACTTGGACTGAAATTTTCCACACTGGATGTCTGCCTCAGGCGGAATTTTTGAAACTTCTTAGCCCTAACAGTAGCCATCTTTGAGAACCATGGTAATGGAAAAAAAATTATGTTTAGAGTCTGAAAAAAAATATGTAAGCTTTCATTTGAAAGTGCTCCCATGCTTTGCAATGAGAGCATGAAATCTGTCAAAGACATGACGGACTCTCTGTCAAGGAGGCATCTTTTATTATCCTTGTGAAAACCTGTCCAAATTCTGCTCAGTTTTGAAAAAACCCTGCAGTTTGCATGTGCTGGAGATCTGGGCACACGGGGCTCTTGATTCCCTTTGCCGATGACCCCTTTACTCCACCTGTGGGTGTGTTAGTACATGGGGGAAGGCTGATGGCAATGCGGAGGGGATGAGGTGGCTGGATAAGGGACTGGCAGGGACTCGCGAGAGGAGAGAGAGGGATGAAAGCATCATTAGCCTGGGCGCCCCGGGTGGGAAATGTCGACCAAGGGACGGATCGACAGAGTACAGAAAGGGGAAAGAAGGTGATGGACCAGACAAGGGGTGGGCAAAACAGATCTGCTGAGCAGGCTGGGAAAGGAGATTGCTGATGGTAACCTGTGGGAACAGGATGTGGCTGTCAGGACTGACCGGCTGTGGGCTGCGAAGGAGGGTGGGAATGGCTTGACGGCAGACAGACTGGGGACGAGGCTCATAGCAGAGGCTGAGACAAGGTCCTGCAGGGCAAGAAAACTGGGATGAGAAAACTGAGGAGTGGAGAGTGCTCCTCCTGATGGTGTAGGATGAAAGGAGCCAGACGTGCAGAAGAAAAGACACTTTTGGACAGTGGTAAGGACAAAACAGTGCCTGGAAAGGGCTCCTGGCTCTCATTAGTACCTTCCTTTCAGCAAACAGCTGAAAACATAGCTGATAAACAAACTCCTTCCTAGATACAAGCAATAAACAATCAAGTGCTCTGGTTGGTTACTGAATTAGAAAGTAGTAGGGTTTTATAGAGGAGGTCTGAGACCCCCATCCTTTCTGCTGACCTGCGTGGATGCTAATGTTATGCCATTTGATAGAATGGGTCTATCCTCCTCTTCTTAAATTTAGGAAATTTTACTCCCAGGAAAGTGATTTGTGATCATGTAGTGAAAGACAATCATTAGGCCAGAAGAAGAAGAAGAGGGACGAAATAGTTTCACAGGCAATGTTCTACCCAGATTTTCCTAAGTGGAGTGCTTGAATGTGTAACCTTAATAATATTCTTTTAGTGTAAGGTTTTCTGTGCAATATTTAAAAGCACAGAATTCTGTTTTAAGCATAAGTAGACAAACATGCTGTGGTTTTTAATGAGGTTCTGGATAGAATCCAAAAAAAAGTTTAACTTCAAACAATACCATAGAGCTAGAAAATCCCTCTCCTTATCCTTTTTAGCCTTTTACCTCTTTCATATTTCACTTTTTTCTGGACTATTCATATATTGAATATAGCATATTGAATTATATTGAATATAGCATATTTGAATTCAGCATATTTCATTCTTATTTATACATTTCTCAATTTGGCTGAAAGTGCAATTTTACTCTGAAAAGTGAGGTGTACAGGCATATTTTGGAATTATTTAATTTTTTTATAAGTTAAATTGTTTGGTGCCCCTCTTTTATATTGATAAAGAAAGAACTTGAAAGCCTGGGGTTCTCTCTTTATTTATTTTTACTTTAGAAATATTCTGAAAAACAGGACTCACTCCCTGCCTACTCATTCCCACCCCTATATCATATTCTGCCACCCTCTCAGTTTTGCAATGGAGTGTGAGGCAGGCTACAAATCAGGTCACTGAAATGATCCAGATTAAAAATAGTGTGTGCTGGCAGTGAACTTTACTGTAAGGCTGTGAACAGGAAACACTGGAGGCTTTGCCTGCAGAGGAGATGTATTGTCTAATTACACCTTCAAAAGGGGTAGTTTCTGCACTTTTTATGAAAGATTAGCTGGTTCAAATGTGTCAAAAAGGAGTGGTGTACAATTTAAATACTCCTTCCCCAAACTGCTTAGCTTTCAGTCTCTTGCCTCTTGTGATCTTGTCATGTTATTAGTTCTTTGTTCATTATGCTAAGAAAAATACCCATAACTGACAGATGTCAACCAGCATGCATCAGAAGCCAGCGTGAACTGTTATTAGCTAGATGTCCAGCAAGTAACCGGCTCTGTTTATCACCACACAGAAGTCTGTGACCAATGTCAAAACATGCCACATAGTGACAACTAGATGTCCAGTCACTTCTTGAGTTTTGAGTTTTACAAAAGCTAGTATTTATAAATTAATATTCATGTTGCTCCATGTTGATATTTTTGTCATTTCTGCCCCATGAAAGACTGAGAATGACATCAGCTTTGCAAGAATTCTGATGTTATTCTAACTGATTGATCCTTCTGAGCAAGGAATAAAATATTGCGAAATATGTCTTCCCAAAGAACAATAAAAAAAATCTAAGCAAATATTGGATAAATTGGAATTTGGTGATCTTTGTTTTTTCAAGTGGCATTCCACAATGGGAGAATCTGGTCCTAACTTTGTCATGTCCTGCAAGTCTGTCAATGGCTGCTGAGCCATAGCAGACTCCTGTTCTCTTTTCCACAGGTCCCCTGCCTGTGAAGGGCTAAAAAGAGTGAGGATTAGAAGGTAATTATTTTATAAAGTAGCATTAAGCAGAGAGGGCTCTGAATGCATGTCCATGTTAAGTCAGGGTGCGAATTTTAGACTTACATTTCTGGTCACATATGCAAAGGGATAAAACTTCAGCTGGTAAAAATATAAAGTACTATAGCATAGGAAGTGCAACATGCTATTTAACAATAAAATGGTTGTTACATTTATGTTTGCTGTATATTGGCTATGCTGCTGCCATGACCATCTCTTCTAAAATAGTAAAAAAATGCTAATTTACTGCTCAGTTATTAAGATGTAGCACAATTCCCCTTTCCTATTGGGGAAGCCAAGGTTCATGTAGTTTACTCCTGGATTTTCCATTGGGATTTGTGTAGGTGAGTGTCAGTGGGAACTGACAATACCGAAGGGCAGATCTGAGAGGCAAGACTACGTATTGAAGGGCTGGGACAGAAAGGAGAAAGTTGAAAAAACAACAACAGCGCTACAGGGAGTATTGAAAGAACAGCAAATAACCAACCAATACATTGGAAAGCACTAGGCAAAACCCCTAACTCCTGCATCTAATAATCATATGAATAAAATATTCAAATCTAAGTAGCTGAAGGGATGTCTACTGACATTAGAAACCACAAGGTGAAAGAAAACCTCTCAAGCTTTTCTCATAATTTCCACAAAATTTTAAAATAATTACAGATTGTCCCTCTCCCCTCCCAACATGAGCGGACGGAGCCTATGTGATGAAAACAAATGTCTCATCTCCCTGAAGCTCTCCAGAGTTGGTTTGTTTTCTCTTTTTACCTATTTTGTGTATCTTCCCTTGGTATTTCCTACCGTTAGTTGGAAATCTTCAAATCCTAGTTTAATAGTCCCAATTTTGTGGACTTTCAAAATCAGGAGTCTGTGCAGTTGACTCACTGCTGCATTAGCTTAGAGCTTATGAATAAAGGAAACTGTAAACACTGCAACATCCTTAATTGCCTTGGTTTTTTGGAGGGCTTTTTTTTTTTTTTTTTTTGAATTAGAATCAAAAGTGATTTTGGTTTGGCAGTGTTGTGTTGTGTTGTTTCTGAATGTTATCTGCCCCTTCCCACCCAGCACAGTTCCTGCCTATGATTTAGCACTGGCATATTACTTTAAAAAAAAGGGATGTTTCCATGAAATGCAACATCTCCTGTAGTTCACTTAAGAGTAGAACAGAAAGAAAACATTCTGTTTTTTGTCAGGTTTTCCCAGTGGGCTCTAATTATGACTGCAGTTTATTACAGCACATTTCAGGCCTCTCTTTAAATGGTCTGCTGTGCTTGCTTGGAGTCCTAGCGGCTTTAGCAGGACCCTCCTCGTAAGCAGTCTGCCCACATGTGATCAATTGCAGAATAGAGGATTTAGTTAAGACTGCAGCAGGTTTAGACAGCAGATACTTTATAGATGCTGGAAACTATCTGGAGTCAACAGAATTAAGGACCTTATATAAACATCTCTCTCTCCCCCCGCCTTATTTCCACTGGCTTATATAATAATTTGGCCCTATGCAAAAAGTGAGAGTTAAATCCTCCTCATTTAGAACAGAGAATCAGGTTCAAGGCATTGCACATGGGTCTCGACTAGTATATTGGACTGGGGCTCTCTGGACTAGTCCCTTATCAGGACTGCCACCAAGCTGTTGAGAGGCCTTGGGTCACTCACTTTTTCTTTCTATGCCATAGTTTCACATTGAAGAGGATATTGATTTCCTTTCAAAACCTATAAAAATTCACAGGGTGAAACAAGCACCATAAGAAGAGGTACCTATTCTGTCCACAACATCAGCACAGAGTCACAACTAGCCCATGTAGCACGTAGCCACCCTCTCTTCCCAGTTCCCCCTCCACCACTTCCAGGTATTCTTTGAGTCATTAAATTTTACTAAACCTTCTAGCTGTGAAATGCAGATTATTAGTTGTTTAGTGGACTTCTGATGACTTTTTAATGAGGAAACAATGTCCTTGGAAAATGTATTATAAGCTGTGGTGGTAATTAAGCTGCCACTTCAAAAAGTAATTGTGGGATAATTGGAAGGTAGGCTTATCTTACAAAGAATAAATGGATAAATTCTTTAGGACCATATTATTATAGGGTTAAACAATGTACTTTTAGCAGAAATGGAGTTTCATACAAGGATTTTCATTTGTTTCCATTTCCTTTTTCTCCTTCCTGCTCTTTACTGAAACTCAGCTACCCTGATAGTTTTAGGACTAATGATCCCTCAGCCTGCCTTTGAAAAGTGATTTTTCATTTCCCTTTTCTTTGTACTCTTTTTCTTTGCCATTTAATAGGGCCAAGTCCGCATTTAGTAGACAACTCCATGTGCCTTCATAATATATGGCAGAGCAGAAAATATATCCAAAGCAGTGTTTACTCCCAGAAGGGCAGAGGGCTAGTGACAACAAAGTCCATCACAGCTGTCTAGTTTACACAGGAGGCATTCAGTTGCACAAGTGTTAGATTATAAGTCAGTAAGATACTATATTTTTTAAGAACAAGAAAGGGTCCCACATGAAGCACTCATCAAACAAGTAGAAAGGATTTCTGAGACATAAGCCAAGAAATGAAGCTTATATTTTAGAGGAACTTCAGCACCTTTACTAGCCATGAAATCAGCTTAATAGAGACTGAAGTACTATTTAGTGCATGTGACAGTGTCAACATCAGGTCCAAAGAGAGTAAATATTTGTTTGGTTTTGTTTTTTAAACAGGATGCAGAAGCTCTCCATAACTACAGATGCAGAGACAGAAGGAAAAAGAGTGAGTTGTCTGAGTGGTAAAGAAAAGATGGTGAACAGGCAGATAGATTTAAGGCATTGCATATAGCAGCATTAAGAGAATTAGGATAAGCAGACAGCATGGAGACATTCAACTGCTATATGTTTTGAAAGCAATGTGTTCTTGTGCCTAAGCCATTGATAGAGACAAATTTCTTTGCTGCCAATTACATTGTAAGGTATGCAGTTGGCACCGAGATCTGTGCCTCGTTGGTCCTGTAAAGGAGAGTCTTTGTAGCCAAATGACGTTTCTGAACGAATTGCACCCTGATGACCTTGCACAACTCCTGTACCTTAAGGAGGGGGAGTCAGGCTGGAGCCTAATGTGTCTACAGATTGAATTTTAAGAGATAGGTGATGCATAAATGAATCAGGTTTTACATTGAGCTGAAGCACAGACGAGAGGAATAAGAAGAGTTCTTTGTAGACAGGAAAGGGATCTCCTGACTACAGAAAACCACCAGGAATTTACAAGAAAAAGATCAGATCTTACTGGTGCTCAGCAGAACAATCCTTCTTAAAGGCATGTTTCTATTCATTCTCAGAAAATGCAAATGAAATATCGCCCCATGGCAAAGTTTAAATTATAGCATGCACCTTGTTTCATTCCCATGACAGGCACTTCACTCCTGTGAGGTCTTTGGCACCAGTCTCCAGCCTGGCCCTGACATCTTTTCCCATAACTGTTAGCAAATGTCCACAAACAGGCCATAATACTGACCATAATCACAGCTGGGACTGCCAGTTCAGACCCACAATGCCATGAAAATGCACCTCTTTCTCACTAGGTGTAACTGCCCAGCAGTTTATTTCCCACCTGGGACATCCAAGCATGAAAATATGCCGCTCCGTTACAAGTGAGTTTCCTTTCGTGTCCATCAGCTGTAGATCTGGAGCAGCAGGCAGTACTGCCCTCCTGCACTGAACCACTAAACCTCTGCTCTGTAATCCCAATCTGAGATGACAGTCCCTTCATTTTAGGCAGAGATTCAAGACCCATTACTGAATATCCATCATCTTTGTCTTAAACAAAGAACTGCTGTTGATTTGTCTCCTACCTGTTCTGTACCCAGTGTTATTGAGATACACAGCAAAGGTACGTGGTTCGTGAGTAGCCTGCCACGAGGCAGATGAGCAGTTTTCGTTGTTGGTGTATACGTTGTGGTTGTGCACGTACTTCCCGGTCAGCATGGAGGAACGTGACGGACAGCACATCGGGGTGGTTACAAATGCATTGATAAAAGAGGCCCCTCCATTCTCCATAATCCGTCTGGTCTTATTCATCACTTGCAAGGATCCTGCAATAAGAGGAACTGATCACCCCCGTACTGCAAAAAATAGTTGTAATATATTGGCTGCTGTTATGCTGTTAAAAGTATCAGTGTTTAGCTTCTCCTCAGACATCAGTCTGAACTACTCCTTTGCTTAGGTAATTTTAGGAAAAAAAGTAAACTTTCTGTATTATATTGCCAAAATTTCTTTTCAGGATTCCAGAAAAACTGAGTTCTTTTTTCTCAGGCTTCAGTACAAAGTTAAAGTGCAAGCTAGTCTAGAAATACAATGTTAAAGCTTTAGAGCTGTATCAATTTTATAGGTCAGTAGCTCTTCAAACACTGTGTAGAAAAATAATATATTATACAAACTGCATCATTAGTCAATGTGCCAGTAAAATATGTAACATTCTGAGATTCCTAATGAAGTCCGTTACAATTCCTTCTCTTTTATCAGATAATAATCTTTAATATTTACTCCATCTCTGACAGATGAATTCTTACAGTTCTTTACTCATGTGAGTAACCCTAAATTATGTAAGTTGATCTCCATTGATGCTGGAACTTCTCACAGGTGGACTATTTATAAAGATTTTTAAAAGCATTGCTTTCCAGCGATACATAATCTCTTATAGTAATTAGCAGCATATTAGGTTTCCACATTAGATTTGCAAGCAAGAAGTAAGCAGTGATGTAAGTATATACTTATCTGAGGCCAAGAGAGAGTCTTGAAAAAAAAGAAAAAGAAAAAATAAGAGAGAGAGAAAGACAAAATTCCATAATGATCTTTCTAGAGGAAAGTTTCTCTGGACACAGGATTAGCATGTCTGGCTCCAATACTAAAGCACTGTGTTCAGAATCAGCTTTGGGGGATGAATCTGTATGCAAAAATATTGCCAAAATTTGGCACCCTTCTCAAGAACCTCTTGCATTTCACCTAAGCATTGATTCAGTTTAAAGAACAAAGGTATTTTTTTGCATCCTTTAAGACATCTTTACGGACAAAAAGGTAAGACACATAGGGGCTGTAGATTTCTGATTGCATAAAGACTCAGCAGATCCTGATAGGGTCTGTCAATACTTGCTGACAGCTGCCAAATTTTGTTCTTCTGTTATCCAGAGAAGCGACTGAAGGGTGAATGTAAACTATGGACATGTGAGTATGCACTCAGAAAACATATCTGTGAATTCAAATACTTGTACAATTTTGACTGTAAAAAGAAGTTTCTGGAATCCTGCTTTCTTTTTTTCTTTGGTTTTACAATTCATTTTGCACAGTTGACAGCAGTTTGTTTAAATTTAATTTCATTGATGCAATAAGAAATTTTCTTGGTGGTTTTGTTTGGGTCACTTGAAAAGAGAGTAGATAAATTAAAAAAGAAGTTTCAAAACCATGAAAAATATGGCTGTAAAACCAAAAAATTGCCAAGAAGTTTCAAGGATAGGTGTAAGCATTAAAAACTTACAAATTATACTCTTAGTTAAAGTTAAGCATGCTCTGTTCTGTTTTTGGGCTAATGAGTCTGTGCTGAATGTGATATCTTTTGCATCAAAATCACTTGATAGGAAACGGAAGAGGCATTTAGTTCCTCAGTGTTTCCTGCTTCAGTACCAATATCTCTGTCTTTCAAGATACATTTAATATCTTTAACGATATACTTAATACCATGAAGTCATCATCGTTCTGGACTCCTCCTCCTTCACCGTTCCTCTTTTCTAAGTGCAGAGCACCTGCTTTTAGAGCTCTGCAGAGCAAAAGGCCGTTAGGAAGATGCTTTGCTGGACACAATACAGAAAAAAGCATGTGTTTAGAGATACAGTGAAGTAGCAGGGTAACCGAGAGCCTCATAAACACAAAGGATCTTCCATTTGTATCTGCAGGGGTGTTTGACTAGGCTGTTGAATAAAAGTCAAATGAAAGATCTCTACATGTCTTTGTGTTGGACCCCAGGCTGGCTTTTTTTTTTTTTTTTGCCACGGCTCTCCCATTTTTGAAATGTCACAGTTTATTATACTGAGAGCCCAGCTGTAAAGTGCTTGCAGGTCCTCAGGTGGAAAGTGCACGGTAGTGGTACGCTAATGCACAGTAACAGCAGCCGAGCTGATGTGCGCTTTCCTGCCTCTATGCATTATAAATGAATAGCTGTTAGAGCACTTCCTCATTCCTGTGCTTGGTCAGCCCTCTGTTCTTGCAAACCTGCTGTTTATGAGTAAGTTTTTCCTCCAGGTATGCACTTACTGACACTGATAATAGATTTACGCCCTCTGGAAATCCTGGAATAGACACTTCAAAGCAGGTGAAACTTCCTTATTTTGAATACAAAACACAAGTAGGAGATAAAACTTGCTGATATAAGTTATAATCTTTTGCTGTCTGTAGCTCTCCTCACAGCTTGTGTGCTTTACCATCTGGCACACAGTCTTCAGGGCACACGTTCTCAGGTGCTGCCTGACAGCAGGACACTCACGTTCTACATTGGCAATTGGGGAGGACCTGAGGGGAACCAGATAACTGGGAACGGCCAGTATGGCCACAGAAATTAGCAAGTTTTGTCAGACAAGAAATTCAGTATGACCTCTCAGTTCATTCTCCTCATATATTGAGAAAAATATTTGGTAACCAAGGTTTCATAAAAAGTCTTACAGTTGCTATGGATTTTCATCCAGCTGCATCTTAGGTGAACATCTCTGTAGTGGGATGGCCACCATAAAGCTACATTGCCTTTACTTGGGGTCTGTGCAAAATCCTAGTGAGCTGATGGACTCTCAATTCTCGGACCATATTCCCATTTTTTCAGCCTGTCCTTTTTTTGTGCTTTGAAAGTTTTAGTGAAGATGAAGAGCAAACCAGGCAAATTATGCTTGATATGGGGCCAGATGATGCTATGGACTCTTCACCTGCTGTTGTACTCTGTGAACAGTTTATACGGATTTCATGGGCTGGTGCATTAGGCTGTAAATACAAGTGTACATAAAAAGTAATCTTCTCATTTATTTACTTCTTTTGGATCTTTTTAACCTTTTCCCACCACTGCAAGTCTCAAAGGATATGTTAGAAATACTAGAAATACCAACGAATTTATTAGTTTTGACTCATTTCTAACATTATACAAGATATTACTCACAGTGGGGATTATGAGAATGAGTGGGTGGCCAATGGCTTGAGAGACTGACGTGTGCAAGTACATGGGAGGAAGAAGTAACAGAGAAGCTGGGGGATAGGGGAAGTGTTTAAAGAGTGATCAAAAAGTCGGAAGTATCTGTACTCCTTCCTGATGCTTGAATGGTGTACAGACCTGACCTCTGGGAGCTGGGGCCACTGCCCTGAGCAGAAGCACTATATTGTCTCCAGAGATACAGTAGCTCCTGGCCCCTGTGCAGTTCTGGGTCCTGGGAGCTGGTGCTTTGCCTTGAGCAAGATGTCAGTTTGCCTCCGGGTTGGGCAGTTATTTTTCCACCTTCAGAAGCTTGGTGGGAGCTAGAGAGTGCTCAGAGGCACAATTTAACTGATCATTTTCAAACTTCTGGACCCAAGTTCCTGCTGAGTTCTTTTAAAAGCAGCAGACCAGGTTGCTTCATACTGCATAAATTACAATCCATCAGCCAATCAGTAGTATCTTTCCTCTGTGCCACGTTATCTCCTAGCCTATATGGGAACTGAAATGGAGTTGTGGAGCAGTGTGTGGGTTTTATCTGATAAGTTGTGTGAGGGAGCAATTCCTGCCAAACTTCTATTTGCATTTAGAATGCAAAACTCTGGTGGGATGATGCAGATCCATATGAAGATGTGCATACTCCCATTCTTTGAGCACTGACTAAATGCAAGCTCCTTGCTTTTTGGAAATTTTACTTTGGATATCTCCCCTATATGTCATTTGCACTCAAGGCAGCTGACTATTTTGGTTCAATACTTATACATGCTCTGGAGACAAATCTTTCCTGATTGAAGTCTACAATGTGCCTTGTCTGCTTTTATGTTTAAGCATTCATTTAGAACAGCTTTTAGAAATGCTCATGCTGGGAATACAATACCAAATAATCCATATTAAAAGACTTTCAATTTTATGATTTTTGGATAACAAAGCCTGAACTTTATTCTGTGGCACAAAGCGTTGTTTCCCACTGACCTTTGGGAAACTTTTTTCCTCAGGATTCAATAAAGGGCGAGGCGATAATCCACTCGTGGAAAAGAGTGTGGCTTTACATTTCAAATGAATGGAATGATTTATTAGTCAACATGCGAATAATCCAATACAGTAAGTCTCAGGGCTGAATCCTGTTTCCTGTGAAATGATCTATGAAAAAGGGAAACCTGAATCATCCTTCAATGCAGTGGGAATGCATATACGTCCAGGCTCTTGCTCAGCTGGTTACTAACAGGAGCCAGAGCACTCTGTGAACCGCCAGTGCCGCCTTCAAAGAGTGAGGCTCCACAATGCGAACAAAGTGGCTTGCCACATCCTTCCTGTTCTTTCACCACTTGCAAACCCCTCTCGCAGGACTGGAGAGAGCCAGTTGCTAACGTTGTTCTGAGAGGTGCGTCTGCTGACCTACCTACCGCGCTGCCCTGGAGAACGCGGGCGCTTTCTGACCGCAAAAAAAGGAAGACATGACTTGACCCTTTTAAAGACATTTTCAAACCGGCTGCATCAAGACGAAATACATTCCTACTGTAATAGCTGTATTTTAGGCCAAAAATAGAAGCAGAGTGGCCATTCATTATGCAGCGTGGCTAAACAGAGCAGACGCTTGAAAGAGTGAGAAACAAAATAGATAAGATGTGCTCAGATCCAAAGGCTTGCTCGGGGAGCTCAGTGAGAAAACTGCCACATAGGAGGATTAACCCTCAAACTGGAAACACACTTTATTAACTGTATTCTCACAACCTTGACAGGGCTGTGTAAATTATTATCACATCACGACAATGCAAAAATGCTAATAACAAAAGAACTGCTGGAGTTGCTATTAGATCTAGGCCATGTTTTTGTCTACACCTTTTCTGGCCAAAATTATGTGTTTTTAAAGTAAATGAATGATTTTGTTGCAGCTTTTCTGGAATGAAGGATTTTGATTTTTCAATTTTATATGGCATTTTGATTAGATATTCACATTGCTTTTATTAAAATCATATCTTTCATTAAAAACACTGAGAATTGATTTGCCATTTTTTCACCTTTTTGGTCTCCTCTTCCCTACCCCCACCCCAAATTTAAATATTTGCTTGGGGGTAACCTAAGATAATCCTCTTTCTCTTCTTAATTTTTCACTTCAGGCAGTGAACCAAAAAAACAGTTACATGCATAACCATCATTAAGATCTTTCTAACTTACTTAATGAAAAACATTCAAAAGCCTTCTGGAACATCATTCAAGTGTTTTAACTTTTTCCACACTGAGAAAAACATGTGAAAATCACTTCTGGCTTGTACGTCCAGGCTGTGCTCACTTATTTAATATACGTGTGAAAACAAAACTATCTTACTTTTGTATGTATATGTATTTATATATACATACATATACACACACACACACACATACACACACATATATATACAGCATAATTTTAAAACAGATGGATTTTAAACACCTTAATAATGGATATAAATGTTAAGCTTATATCCTGCAGGCCAGTTTGTCTGTGTGTGTAAACATGTCAGATGACACACATGCATGTGACAGCTATGTGGAGAATACAGATACTCATCTGCACAGCATCAAGGGAAAGGTTAGCTTTATAAGGATCAAGTTTTTAAATGCTACAGAAAATCACAAAGTTAAAAAACATTAATAAGAGGTCTTGATGCAAAATTTTTAACTTTGTATGTACTTGCATGTGCTATTAAACCATTTTATGGTGGTCATTAAAGCCTTTTATGGTGAATTTTGGTAAGCAAATATTACCTAAAATCTGTCATTAAATCAGATGAATGCTATCAAACAATTTCCATTAATTTATTTTCCAAACCTGTCCCACATGCGGATACTGTTTCAGGACAGACACATTCTCTGAAAGTAAAGCACTATTTACATAGCAGAAATTACTGAAAGACACAAGTGAGCAAATGAAGTAGCAAATAACAATTATTTCTCACCAAGCTCCACATCTTGATCGTCTGTGAGTACAAGTATAATATTTGGTCTGATATTTTTGCGCTCCTGCTGCACACGTCCTCTGAACCTCGGTGATTTGACAGTGGAACAATGACTTGTTAGCCATTCAGTACTGAGTACTGCCAAAATGAGTGCAAAGCAGGAAGACTTCATAGTGTGTCCAATATTTCAATGAACAGACTGATCCAGAAGTTCCTGAACTCTAGTTTTCAAGACCTGCAGGGAGGAAAAGAAAATCTGTTCAAACAGTAAATCAGCTTTCACTCACACAGGGCAAGGATGATATTTAGAAAAGCCAAACCTGACATGTGACATGTAACATGACTAAAAGCCGTATTGTCGAAAAAGAGCTTTATACAGTCATTTTCTAAGAATGAACTCGGTCGTTCTGCAACTATACTTTCTCAGTTAATTTTGGCTCGAGGTCATGCCAGTGCTTGCATTTTGCATAGACACGACTTGTGGTATGCACCTCGCAGTGCTCCTTTTCCCACCCCCCACTGCTCATGCAGCACGCTCCTTACATTCAGTACCTGGGCGCAGTACAGAACTGCTGGGACGCCGACGATGTGCTCAGCACATCTGTAGGAGGAACCCTATAGGGAGGAGAAAGCAGAAGGCTTGTCAAAGACCTCAGAGCGGTGACTGTGCTTCAGAGTCCCCAGAACTGTTCATTACAGCTTCTTGCTTTGCCCTGAAAGAGAAGAGTAGAAAAATGTGCATTCACCCCAGCTCACCTGCTTAATTTAATACCATATCTATGCAGTGGTTAGCTGGCATCTTGGCTGCTAGAGAAAAAGGACATATATGTCATGTCATCAAACACAGGTGCTTCTCCACCATTTATAGACACCCTGAATTCTGAGAAGAGTTAATTCCAGTGTATGGCACCTGGAAAGAGATAAAGCTATTTTAGGTTAACTCACCTGCACGAGCAACTAAACCCTTACAATGCAGAGAGGAGAGCGTGGCTGTCATTTGCAAACTGCACTGGATCACTATGTGAAAAGTCATCTTCCCACTGACAAGAAAGCTCATATGAAGTGACAGTCCAGATGATCTTACCCAGCATTGTGAAAGAGCGTAACTGTCCCCCCATCAATCAGCGGTGGAACCGAGTGCCTCATCCATAATGCACAGTACCCCTGGCAAAGCCTCGTCCTCAAAACTCCTTTGCCAGACTCGGATCAGTATGTTAGAACGTTATCGGTGCCTGTCAGTCAAACAGCCTCGCTTTTGTAGGACCTGATGCAAGCGCAGAGGCTTTGCTTTGCTGCAGCAGATTGAAACTTGCAACTGAAAATGACGGATTGGCCTGGGGAGGAAGGGGTAGCCACTTACGCTTTAACATTTTTTGCATTACTGACTGAAGCTCTGCAAAACCATCATGTTACACAAGGGGAGGGAAGGAATATCTGGGGGCAAAAAGGGAGGGGGTGGGAAAGAAACCACAGAGTCATGCCTGCTTCCTCCAGGGTATTAACCTGCCAAACACATTCCTTCTATTTTTATTTTGGGACTGTGGATAAAACATGGAGACACTGATCAGTTTAAAAACAAAAAAAAGCACAAAACCACCCAAACCCAAGACCCAAATAGCTCAAGATGTCTGCATATAGGAAAGTCTGCCTGGGAACTGGGGTGCACATTACATAATTAGACTGGAGCATAATTCGTTAGAAGACCTGAGTTCCCACACTTATGCCCTCATATTTAGACATGCAACATTAACTAGTAACAGATGAATAAACAGAAATACTTTAATAAGAGCAACACAGAAGGAGAAAAGGGCCCCATCACTCACCTGAAAATACATCAATAGGAAGGTGCCCTAAATTTCAAGGGGAAGGAAGCATAGGAGTGGGAGGGGAAGGGACTTGGTGCTGGACTGCTAGAAAAAGGATCTTGTTCTTGTTTTCACATACACCTTTTATTTTAAGCTTCACAAGCTAAACAGTTTCATGCTCCTCACTCTGGCAGGCTGTAATTACACCAGAAGAGTGTGAATGTCTTTAAAACAAAAATCCCAGGGTCTGCTGCAGAGAAATCCTGTCTTGCATTGTCTCTGCACCAACAAGCATTCCAGCCTCCGACCAGCGCTGCAGCACTGCAAAGCCCATACAGGGGATCAGCATTTAAAGTTAAATGCCATTTCAGTGATTACACGACATTCAGGTAAGCAGACTGGAAGTCTGTAATTAGTCTGGATTGATTTTTAAAAATACTTCAATTTCCACCTATTTGTTCTAACTCACATAAAAGCTGACAAAAGCACTGAAGAACAGGATTACTGAAGAAGTAGGCATTCTTCTGACAGACACCAGACACCACATGCTTTTGGTGCAAAAGCAAAAAATATGATTTCTCTAAATGTCTGATCTTTAAATAGCAAAACTTTGACTCACCTCACAAAGCACGAAGGGATATGTGAAGTGAGACTCAGTGTTTAGTTTCTTACATCAGTTGTACTGTACAGCAAACTTTTTCAGACAGTGTTGACCCAGAAAGTGCAGTCATCCTGACTGCACTGAGCAAACATTGGCACCAATGTGTTTGAATAATCCCCCACAATATGAAACTGCAAGTTCCTGACAATTACACCTCAGTGGAAAAAAAATTTACACTAATCCAAACTAGCATTAATAAGTATTCTTCATTTCTTCCTCTTTGGGCTATGTTAGTTAGTTTTTAAAAAATCCTTTTGCTTTAACTTTCCTTTAGCAGGTCAGGTCCACCTTAGACAGTCCTTTTCTAAGGAAGTTGCCCTATCTAACTTTTTTTCCCCTTGATGGGGAAAGGAAAATACCAGAACTGATCTAAATGTTTAAAATTAATTATCCAAGTTTTATTCAACAGTTCTCACACAAGAGCACAATTATGCTGCCTTTCATTGTTCGTAACTATTTCATTTTTCATAAGACAAATCTTTATTAAAAAATGATCCTTGTGAACTTGTCCTCTTATAGCCTGTTTCCCAGTGCTGGAAGGAAATGAAGTAAAGAAGAAAACTGTCAAAATACAAGCTTGATAGGGAAGACAAGGCTGCAATGTATGTGTTGGATATTCTCTGGTAGTCTACAAGTATCCTTACAGACACTGTAATTTGTCTTAAGAAATAGGAAAAAATAGGAGAAATTTTTAAAAGGAACCTTTTTTAATTCACATGGGGAAGTAAACTTAAAATTTTTTGTGCAGCGTTCAGAAATTAAGGCTGTACTACAAACTGCTTCTCTCCAGAAGAGTAAACAAATAGTGATCATAACTTCTCTATATAATATTTGGAAAGTTTGAGAGATTTTCCCTATAGAACGTACCTATGACAACTGAAATGTTGTCAGTAAATAAATGAAACTATAGGAGTAGGAAATCCAAAGAGACTACTTTTCCTCATCTGGATGTAATTTTTTCTTTACAGTCATTCTTTTTTTCAGAGGAACACAAATTCATAGTTTGTACTCACCCTTCATGGGATAAAAACTGAAAACTTGGTTCTTTAGCAGGTTCTATGCTGCTAGTATTATAACAGACAGTTCAAGGACTCGTTGGCATGGAGAATTAATTACCCGTGAAACTTGAATTACATTGGCAGGGCACTGCACAGAAGGGTTACAGTGCCACTTCTTGTGATGTAGAATAAAAACTAGAGAGACCTTATTTCTAGGTCTCTTAATAGAATATCTTTCAGTGACCAGGAGGAAAAAGGAAAGATAGAATAATATCTTTTGAAATTATCTTTAAAATTTATATTTGTTTTGGCCAGGAAGTGTTTTATGATTCTTTTGGTGCTTTGGCTTTGAGTGTTTAATTAGGAAAACAACAAAATGCAACCAGTTTTTGAAAAGAGCATTTTCCCTTTGAAAATCCACACTGTTTTTGTATCTCCATTCTTTAGCATGTGCCCTCAAAATGTTGTTTTGTGTTTGGCCAATAAAAATCCGTCCAGAATCATACACTTTGTTTGTCAAACGTGACCACTGAGTATCCCTAAGCATATTTCGTCCTTATAAACTTTAAAGATCTAGGCACTTCTTCATATTTATTATTCTGTAAATAATATGGCTTTGATGTAACCCTGCAAAGGGAATCGGGCTTACTTGCATGGATTTCTTTCTTGCTTGTAAATCTGAAATAAAATGCAAGTATAATGAGTAAGGATATTGGACAAATGTCTGCCCCCAATACTATGGGCTATGCAATACCCCAGATCAGTAGTTCCCAACCCACTGTTAACAAAGGGCAGACAATTTTGTCTTCTGTGCCACAATGTTCATGTTTTCTTATGAGCATGAACAGTGACAACAGCATATTATCCAAAATGATAGGTTAAGACCTGCTGTTCTAGTGGCCTTTCTATCCAGATAAAGATGGATCAGCTCTGGCCAATTAAGGAAACAATAATAATAATGTGGACTGTGATTGTGGAGCTCTAGAACCAGAATTCAGCTTTCATTTCCTCTGGTGTTAGCAATAACTGTGTCTGGCCAAGTCAGAATGTGAGCAAGGTTCACCAGGAATCCTAAACCAAGAAGCTCCTAATGTAGTGGCATTTTTGCGATTAGGTGTTCTCTTCCCCATTACTATCATCCTACTGATTATTTCTCTGGAATTAAATTTCCCTGCCTACAAAAACTGGCACAGTTGTATGCAGCTAAGCTTTATTCAATAAATGAAGGGTTTGATGCTTAGGACATTTCTGAGCCTGGCTGACAAGTGCTATGAATTTGCACATAAATTACCAAAAGCACAGAAAATAAGCAAAAGGTCTTGTCACTGCGAGTGATAAGTTGCTTCATTTCTTCTCATAGGATTCTCTGATAAAGAAATAGGCAAAATACCTCAAACAAACCAAACCCCAAACATCAATAATCACAAGAAAATGGACATTCCCTCCTGACCCCAAGCATAAGGAGCACTACCATTCTAGGTATTTCACCTATGACTAGCTGAGGTAACAGTTATAGCTTTGATGAACATTTTTGATAGGAATATGACCCCAGTATTCTCTGTTTCTTTAAAATCAGAATGTCCATATAAAAGCAGAACGGCAAGGGACAAGAAGTCTGGTAATTCATAAAAAGCAGTGTAGGGGATCAATGCTGTTGACAGTGTTTTATAATTATGACTTTGTGGTGGATAATTAGCTGAGTTTCAAAAATCTGACAGTCTGCCTAGAGAGATGGAAATTGCTCATTGGCACCATGTTGGTTAGTGGTGGCTTCACCCACCAGTGCCCCAAGGAAGGCCAGAATCAGTGGTTTATGCCTACCATTTTCAGTTCTTTGCTTTAAAGTGAAATGTATCCATCTAGTAGTGCTGTTGTACTCAGAACATTTTGCATACGTAGAAACTCCAAGGTGAAAGGGGTTGAATTCTTTTCTCAACCACACATGTACAACTTCTGTGACTCTTTGATGTTTACGTCAAAGGGTGGCTAGACCTCTTAAAGTCTCACCTAACCTGAACCATAACAGCTGTGCAGTTAGAGATCCAAGTAAAATCATGAAATTAGTTATTCCCTGACAAATTGTGCAAACAGTTTGAAATTACATAATAAAGAAAGATCAGGGGAGGATAGAGGTTCATTTGCACCGAAGCAAGCCAGGAATTCAGAAGTCTTAAATCTCTTCTTAAATCATTTGGCCTTGACAACTAGACGGTTGTAACACTCCACAACAACAACAAGAATAACAACTCTCAACTTCACTAATATAGTAAACCACTTAAGTGAAAAGAGCTGTTGACAGATTACTGTTTTGAGTTTAGTAATGTTAATGCTTTTCTCATGTCTTCCACTTCTATCTTTTCTTTAAAAGAAAAACGCAGAAATCTCAGACTACGAGGCACAACAGTGTAAATCTGCAGATTACTTTCCTGTGGGAATATTAAACCTGCAGCCGTGGGAAATACATTTACAGTTCAGCAGAAGTCAGGAAAAAGCAAGATCTACTGTCTCTTCTTAAAGGTTAATCCACTAATCTAAGTAGTAAAGTATAGGATTTATAGTGAACACAAAGACTGTAGTTCCTATCCAGGTTTAATCTAATCATTATCTATTGGATTTCCAATACACTTTACTAATCAATCAGTTATCTACTCACCTTCCAAACATAATCTGTATATTATAATGACGCATCATCAGTGCCTCAGGCTAGATTAATTTAAAGTAACTATAATTTAAAGTAATTGCTGGCAGGGAGAATCATAACCTTATATTAAGTTTTTGCATTGTAATTTCACAAACAGCTACAGACAGGAGAGGAAAAAGCCTGCAGTGACTTGAAAGGATAATGCACACTTTTTAACCTACTTTTATAACTTTGTGCAGGTTAAGGAATATTCTTAGCAGGTAAAAGTTTCCAACACTTCATATGTCAGAGTAGAACACCAAATTCCAATACCATTTTAAAAGAAATTCTGTAGAAAAAATTATCTGCCTTGGAAAAAGAACAATGTTTCTTTTATTTTAATGCCCATAAATATAGTTGAACCAAACATTAAAGAAAATCAAACATAATATTTTTATATCAACCTCAACTCAGTGAAACATTTTAAAGGAAAATTCTAGCTTATTTATCAGCAAGAAGAGTGCCTATCATTAAGTTACAAGCTTCTAATAATATGCTGTTTCCTAAATTTATTTCCTCCTCATCTTATTTACTTTGTTTTAAAATTTCATATTTCAGCACAACCAAGTGCACTTGTCATACAAAGGAGACTGGTATAATTGAGCCAGATGATGTGCCCCACAAGTAAAACCAGTCATTCATGAAAGCTGGTCACCAGAGGCCATTTCAAACAATGCACATTTCAAAGTAATCTAAAGTAATCCCTTTTCTCTACTGATTTGGTTTCCAGGCAGTCTTAAGCACATGTGTGCAGCAAACAGGAGGCTTATTAAAACCTGATGTTATATTGGAAGTTATAATGCCATTGGCTCATGATTGAATTCCATGTCTGTGAGTCTTCAAAGAGAGGGAAAAAAATTAATTAAATTTATATGCTTATTAAACATGAGTGCCATGATACGTGCAGTTTATTAGCACTTGCTAAATAATTAAGACCAAGAAAGATAATTAGATGTGCACTAGGGTCCAAACAGGCTTCTGATATCAGATTTTTTTATCTTTAAAGAAAGTATGCTTTCCAGCTACCAGGTAATATAATTGGCAAAACACTCCAAGTATTTTTCAACAATAAAGAGCGACCTTTGTGTATGAAGGAATTTAACATAATTTTCAAATTCCTTTTTAAAACCACATATCTTTGCTATATCCCTGCTCACTTCAACAGTGTGGGGACATTATTAAAACATACTGTACAATAACATACTGAGGGTTCAGTGATCCAGTAAGTAGTCTTGAGCTGGGAGATCATATCACAGTGGTGAACAACAGCGACACAGTTTGTGCATTTCTATAAATTCTTCTTTAAGTCTACAGGTTGGAGAAACTGCGCAAGAGCACAGCTTCTCACATCTCCTTTAGCTAAGAAAACAGAGAAATTTAATGACTTGCTCATTAAGTATATGCATTTCTCCTCGAAGAACTGCAACTCTGCTTGAAGGAGGGTTTTTTTGGCCTTTTTTTGGTAAACAGTCTGTTTTTCTAAATAAATGGACATGATTAACTTGAATACGAATACATCATCTTTAGCACAGACTATTTATGCATCTGCCTATATAGAGACAGAAGACAGAGAACAAACCAGTCTCCTTATCATATTGTACCCGCCGCCATTATCATATGGACAGTTCCAGTAGGCAGTGACATCATGTAGGTGATGTCAGAGTGATGTCAGAGTGCATGTCCGGGGCCCTGGTCTGGCAGGGACCGGGCTAATGCTGTGGCTCTCGCTGCTCTCCTCGCTGACGAGAGAGACGGGAAGTGGCAGGACTGAAGGACTGAAGCATGAGGAACTGATGTTAAGAAGAGGCACAGCTCTCTAATCATATACATATGCATATGTGTTTAAACAGCTAGCACCACTTGTACCCCTGGGAAAGGATCTCAGATGGGTTTTTAGCTACAACACAGAAGGACGGATGTTTCTAAAACACCACAGGAATTTAGGTAGATGCCATCCACTGGCTAAGCAGGATAGCTGGGCAGCTCCTGTAAGTGCTTACTCTATCACACTACAGTACAGAAAGGGAATTTATTTAGAGCATCAGGACATGGTGTGTTTACGCGCACAATGAGTGTGCTCGTGGACACGTACATACACTACAGGCTGCATATGGTAACTGCTGACTTTCTCCTTCACTTCCAGGTTTAGAGACCAAGACTAATAAATTTTGTTTCTTGGAGTAATCCCATTATATTCAAATGAATTTTACTCTCAATAAATTCAAGCTGAATTTTATAGGACTACTGAGATAGAATCAGTGGATCAGGCCCTCAAAGTACTTTCCTTTAAGCAAGATTTTCCTTGTGAGGTTGCTTCTCTTTGTCAAGCAGCTTTTCCAGTCCTGACACAGTATAAATTTTACCTTCATCGATGTACATGTAAAAGCACCTTGGCAGATCAAGAAATGTGTTTTAAAACAAGTATCCTCCCTGAGAAACCTATAGTATAGAGAAATCAGCCTACTGATAATAGTAAACAGACAGCCAGACCAAACAAAACAATCTGTTACAAAAAACAGATGCTTCAAATCCTTTTCCATAAAGACTAGTCAGCGAGGAAGTTGCACTGACCTGAGGCACTGCTGAGCAGCACATCACCCTTGGTATCAATCTTATTTTTAATTGCCTTTGCAATCAGGAGGCCCTCAGCATTCGCTGAGTTGCATTACCTGTGGGGGGACAAGGTACAGCCCAAGCTCCAAAAAGCAGGGGACTTCTGCCTGCTATCATATAACCCTTCCAGTCCCTCTCATCCTGTCACCTCGCGGTCCTGCAGTCCCCGCGGGGAGGCACACCTGCAAACGCTTAGGGGGGAATCTTGCAGTGACCTGCCGCTGACATAGTTTCCACTAGGAAGCTCGGAAAGGCGTCTCCACATGGCCTTAAACTCATGCCAGGAAAAGGATCAGCATCATCCTAGTTGCCACGTCCTACCAGTTGAAAAAGTTTTTGCTTGCGAATGACCAGAAATATAGTCAAGGAATATGATGGATGGATTTGAATGCCAAATTTTTCAAGGCAGGCATCCAAGTCCTTATTTAGGCCCTGATACATGTGTCCTGTTATGCAAAATAAACATTTCTGATGGATTCAACAGGACTTCTCATCTCCTTAAACCAGCCTCCTGCAGGTTCTACAATAAATCCCTGGCACAAAGATGCTTTAAGATCTTTTCTGAACACTTTAAAATAAACTAAACATCACTGGTACATGAGGAAAGACCAAAATGTATGAAGCATCTGGATGCTGAATTTCATCTGAAAATTAATATTCCTACCCAAAAAGCCTGAAATTAAAGAGTTAGACTTGCATGTTCAAGTACTGAATGTACCATATACAGCTTATCTGTCCAAAGAATATCAATTCACCAGGCCCGAATTCTGGAAATCTGTTCTCAAAGAACTGTTTGAAAATAAACTTCAGTCTGAGATCTAAGAGACTCAAGAATGACTTATTGAAATTATTCTGTGAATAGCTTTATCTCAGAAAACATTTTAAAAGGCTAGGAGGTATACAAGTGTCTTCATTTTCCAATTGAAAATGCCTGCAGAAAGACTTTCCTTATCTTTCAAGTGCATGTACAGGTACTTTCAATTTCACAGTCCTGGGTTCTGTAGATGAGAGAGCAGTTTTAAAGCATGAAAGCCGAATACATTCAAGCATGTATTTTTTTTTCCCCAATGCACTTCTTACTAAGAAAAGTTCCTATATAACAATAAAGAGATGTGATTTTTACATCATCTTTGCAGATAGTTAATTGTAAGCCTGCTCCTCAGCCAAGACTCTAAGATGCCTGACACGGCACCAGAATGAATTATTTTCTATAGCAGTGATGGAGCAGGCAGACAAGTTTATGCCCCAGCACCTGATTGTGCATTATGTTTGGAGAAGCAAGACAGAAATGGAAATTGATAACAATTAGGTAGAACCTTCTAAATAGTACAGAATGGATCAGGAAGGGAAAGGACCAGGCTGCATCAAAAATCACTCCCAGGTAATGGAGAGGAGGCAGAAAGTCAAGGGACTGCTTTTCTTTATTTAGTTTAGGAAGGAATTTGGGACGTTTGCAGTAATTATTGTTGGGATATCATCAATGCTTGCTTTACTGGATGTTTTTTTTCCTAAATGTAGGAGAGATGTTCTTACTTGAAAAGTGTCTCACAAACTGCATTTCTCTCCTACATCAATGGCCTGATTCAGGAATGCTTAGACCAGCAGAGACAGAACCCAATTCTTTGTCCTTAGCAGGCTCAGCTGTGAGGTCAGACCAGGTTGCTCAGGGCTTTGGGTCTTGAAATCCCCCAAGCAGGGAGACTGCACAACTTCTCTGACACCTTTTCCACTGCTTGACTGTCCTCAGGGTAAAAAAAAATGCCCTTATATCCCGTCTGAACCTCTTTTGTTTCCATTTATTTCTGTTGTCTCTTGTTTTTCTGTCATGCACTACTGCAAAGAACTGGGCTGTCTTCTCAATGACTTCCCTGTAGGTACCAGGCGGCTGCTGTTGTCTCCCCCTGAAACCATCTCTTCTCCAGGGTGAACAAGCCCAGCTCCTGCACTCCCTACTCACAGAACAAGTGCTCCAGTCCCTGATCATCCTGGTGGCCTTCCACTGACCTTTGTCCAGTTTGTTAATCTCTTTTTGGTATTGGGGCCCCCAAACTGGTTGAAGTATTCTAGGAGCTGTCTAACAAAAGCTGAGACAAATATTAATTTAAAGAAGTATCTCTATTAGGGAGAAGTAAGCTGAATTAAGCAAAACAAAAATTTCACTGAGCCTTTGCTTGTAACGTGAATGAATCGATGAAGATTCTCAAATAGTTGTGTTGACTCTTTCTCAAAACATGATTTTTCCATTTCTGATTATTTCTGAATTTTTTTGTTGCTCCCAGGACCAGAAATGATTAGCGCCATAAACAATGCTGGTTTTGCCACAGTTATAGGCTTACCAAAATCCTGAGGCAGCAATAGACTAGTAGGCTGTTCTCCGAAGGAAAGGGGTACCAAAGCAGTTCCTAGATCTTAGCATACAGTAGTACCACTGAACAACATCCATGTCTCTCATTACCCACAAGTCTAAGACTCTTCCTTTTTGGCTTCTGGGATTCCCATTCCACTTATCTCATCACTGTACACAGTTTCTAAAAAATCTCTGAAATTATTTCCCACATTCAAAAATCTTAAATGTTAAAGGCTAAATTTTGCTCCTCAGTCATGGGAATTATCCAAGATTTCAGGCCTGATCCAAAGTCCTTTGAACTGGACAGAAGTTTTCCAACTATTCCAGTGGCCATTGCTTCAGAAGAAAGGAAAAGCAATTTAGACTTAATCATTTTACCTTTGTTGTTAATAAAAACAGAGCGATTAAAGCAATCAGGATTTGAAAAAGAAATGTAACTTTATATATAAGAAAAAAAGAGATTTGAAATCCTCTCCCTGCCAGGCTTCATGTAGATGTGAAGAGCACAGCTGGAATGAAACAAATGATCTGACTGGTTTCTGATGAGTTGGGTGGTGTAAATGTTTCACGCTAACCACACTGCACACTCATAATATAGGAGCTAATTCATGTGCAATGAATACATTCCTGTGTATGTTGTCCTTTAAAATAAACAAGCAAAATGAGTAATTTATCAGGAGCTAAACGAATGTTTTTCCAGTGGGAACTCCTCTGTTCCATATGGCTGATTTTAAAGTCTAAATGCAGGCAGCTTAAATGCTACATCCTCTGTCTTGCTATGTGAAGCTGTTACTGCTTTAAAATACAAATTTTTTATCACTGTCAACAAGTTCCAATTGTTCCTGAAAATACTGTTCAGGTTGATTATTAGTTTCTTAGAAGATTGCAAACCTCTAGATGCTGTGCTCCAAAGAATGAAAAATGATAATTTTCCAAGGATCTTTCAGTGACTGAGAAAAGTTAGAAGTTAAACACTTAGAGCTCTGTAATTAAATATTCCATTTTTTCTCTTATGTTATTATTTAAGTTTTTTTCCAGTCCCTAAATTAAAAAGTACAGAAGTACAGGACCACATTCTTTATCCTCCATCAGTTTCCCAGGTGATCTATAAAACCTTCATCTCCCTGCTCTCAGTTTCCCCATCAATAACATGAGGACTATAGCACTTGTAACCACTATTGTTTCATGAACTACTTCTTGAAGAAGTGCTGCTAGAGGCATCCAGTGTTATCAAGACCTCTATTAACAATGGCATTGCATTTGCAAAATTTATTTATTTATAGATTTTAATTTGGGAATTTTGACAAAAGGTTTATAACCACTGTAAAGTAGTTTTCCAGGAAAAGTCTCCTGGAAATAAAGGCTAATCATAATGAGTTCTACATATGGTAAATTCTATAGATTTGTATTATTTCTTACCACTTTAAAATATATCATAAAAACAGATTATTCCTGAAGATATCATTATGATCTATTAACATCATGATGAGTTCCTGGAGTTTTCTCAGAGTTTTTCTGTAGTAGGAATGAAGTTATTAGCTTGTATTTGTTCCTGCAGAATCTTTCCCAAAGCATTGCTTGTGTAGGCAGAGCTGATCATAAGCTCTTAATAATAGATACACTGTGAGATTGAGAGCCACAGGTTTCATAGACTAGCACAGGCTTCAGATAACCTCCCGTGGCATCCTCCAAGAGTAGGGGTGCTTTTCAGGGCTTTTCGTGAAAAGCAAACACTACCTGTCGGACGGAATATTCAGAAAAACTCTACAAGAAGGTCATGGCACATTTCTCCTTATTTTCTGCCCAAATGTTTTACTTTGTGGTAAAGGAAGCCAACATTGAATATTAGCATACAAAAACCTCCAGACTGCAAATGCCCTATTATTTGTGTGTAGTGTCATGATGCATGTCAGGAAATTGTAACTTACTCACCCCAAAAAAGCATGAACACTGTTTGAAAAAAATCGCATACTCCGTTTTTGTTGTTCTAAGCTATAGAAAGGAGGATACCCTGAAAATGCAATAACATTTTCCCATCTCTGCTCYGTGTTTTATCCATTTTGTAATTTGCTTTTACAAAACTCCTTACTCTCCGTAGCATTTTCTTTAACAGCACAGTGTTTTCAAACAGATTATGTATCCTAAATCCACTACCCAGACCTGCAGGACAGGGATGACAGAACCAATATAGCACATATCACAATCTGCTGCTCAGTTGCTTGCTACTATTACCCCACCTTCTTATTTCTCCATTTTACTGCAGGCTTCTAGAAACTTGCCTCTTCCCTAATGGGTAAAGCATCTTTGAGATTATAAACACATTAAAATTCAGACAAAAATATACCAAACATTGCAGGATATAAAGAGAAAGAAAGGATCTGAAATGAAAAATGCATTATGTTAACGTATCATATAGCACCAGATTATGTTTCCATTATCTCCTACATTTAAAACTGTTGACCTCTGGTCAACAGGCATTTATCTTAACATTGCAAGTATTTGCAAGACCCTTTCACAATTCATTGCATGATTTTCTCTCCTAAAACTAGGTCTTTATTATAATACTGAGTTACATATTCAGTTTGTCACGGAACAAAGCTGGGAAGCAGATACAGCAAAATGTCTGAGCATTGGCATGTGTTTCCTATGTTCTCTAACATAATTTTTATGTATCTGCAAATGAAATCCTCCCATGTTTCAGGTAACACCAATAACCACATTGCCAAGGCCAGGGGCTCCCCGGTGCTGGGGGGCTGCCAGTGGGGCAGGGCCGGTCTGGGGGTGGGGGAGGCCAGGGGTGGGCAGGGACAGGGCGGGCTGGGAGCACCCCCAGGGCCTGACTCATGGGAAACAGCAGGATCAGTTGCAAATGAGATACTCAGGATCCACATGAAAAAATGTCTGTGCATCTGAATGAAAATCAAACCCCATAAGCTATAAATGCAGAAGAGTTGCCCTAAACACACATGGGCAATCTCTGTTATGATAGGCCCATACATTTCACCAGGAAATTGCTCCTGATAAATCAACAGAATTGGCTATTCTATGGGGAAGTGGGTAAACAAAACAAAACAAAAAGGAATGGAGAGAAAGTGGAATAGAGCATGTCACAAGTCATCACCTATATCAGTACGATAATGAGAGGTCTATTTTTTATAAATTTTCTGTTCTACCTTCTGTGGTTTAATATGCAGTTCGGCAGTCTAGACAAAATATATATCAATTGTAACAGCCAAAAGATACAGGTTTTAGCTTACAGGTGAGGACACAGTGGGAAGGCAATCTTAGGAAGCAAATAACCGTAACCAAAGAGCAAAGAACTTTTGCTAATACATTTTCTTTTTAGCGTGAAATTGCTTAAAACCAAGGCAACTGACTGACTAGTGTGAATCATATGCATCTCCTAGACAGGGTGATAAATGTCACAAGTTAGTATCTAATACCTGCCTAAGGCTTATTGCTGAAAAACTACTCCTTATGCCGTATGTTATGGAAATATCCTGCATAATAGGAGTTTTGGACAAATTTTTAATGTGTCTTTCTCTGTTTGTAAAATATATGTTGGGTGTAATACTCTCAAAAATTTTTTTCTATTCTCTTACAAAACATCTTTCATCTAAGCTCTTCAGTTCACTGTGCCAACAATTAGCTAGTTAGATATCACTGGTATCAAAGAGATGATAGCATTGAAACTAAAACAAAGAAAGTGCAACTCAGGGTAGCATAAGCTTTCTGCTTACTCCCAGGCAGAGGATCAGACCAAAACACTTAACTTTTCAATCTGAAAATGAATTTCAACATGATTTCATGTTGTGGAAGAAAACCCCAAAACCACTGGAAGGGTTTTGTTTTCATTGCAGTGTGAAATGAAAATACAATCTGAAGCCTCTAAATCTGAATTGTCATCCTGTGGCCAGCTCTACCCTTAATGAAAGTTGTGTCTCAGATATAGATCCCTGCAATATTAAATGACAACAGTCGTAAGTACAAGGCCTTCCTTAAAAACCTGGGGTACTAAAGTTGAAGATGCTATGCCAGAAGAACTTTCCAAAACTAACACCATTCTGTAATTTATTATGGATGATGACATGTCATGCTCGGCTGGACCGTGAGCCTGGGTCCTCAATGATCCAGGTAAGCCTCCTCAAAGATGTATTCCTGGCTTGTTTCCATCCATCAGCCTCACATCTGAGCTACGGCTGCCTTAGAGTTAATTCATCTCTTTACTTGTAAACTGAGTACACATTATTTGGAAATTAAGAGTGATGATAAGCCTGGAGTGCTGTTTTTGGGTCACTGTTCAAAGTATAACCATGTTTTCACTTGTTGTTCTATACTGCAGGAATATAAGACAGACTGTATTTCTTCAATTAATCTATGCCTTAGGAACTAAATGAGGGAACTGGCAAAGGTTTACTTATATTTACTTATTTACCAAAAAAATTATCAGATTGGTTCATGTTACAGTATTCATCTGAGTTCTGACTCTTTGCCAAATATAAATATGTACCAGTGAGACATTCTAAGTTTAAACACTCCTCAATGCCAAGCCTTCTATCTCTTTGAAGACATAGGGCACTTAAATTGCATAATCTGTGGGGGATTCAGACTTGAGCAGTGACAATATCAGTGGGGACTAGAGTATGACATATCACTTGCTGCTACATATATATAGACTATAGTGGTAGACACATCATGTGTTAATTGGGCATGTCATCCATTGTAACAAGTGCAGCACATCTAAAATGACTGCAAAGTTAGCATAGTTGTGCCAACAGATTAGCTTGCTGATACCATATTCAGGCTACTATTCAAGTTAGTATCCTGATACTTTGTTACCTAGATGGTCCCTAGATGACGTTTCCACAGAAAGAAAATCCTCACAAACCACTTGTGCCTTAAAGAGCAGCACTTGCTGGCATCTGAAAGGTTTAACAGTAGTCACCATCCATGGATGGTTTGGTTCATTGCTGGCATAGGCCAGAAACAGGTAAAATGCTCTTCTCTCTCAGTCATTACTGGAATGGTTTTTGAATTCAACAATAAAAACTGAGGTCTGAACCTAATTTACCCTCTAACACCTTTCCCCCACTCTAGCAGCAGAAAGGGAGCTTCCGATGACTGTCAGCATAGGGGCAAGGCTCCTTAGCAAGAATTAAGCTGTGTTACTGATGGGGGAAACTAGCTATTACTAGCATGGTGAGAAAATATTGTTAAGTGTCACTTTTCAAAGTGTTTTCTATATAAGTAACAGACTGAAACTTCAGTAAATGGAAACTTTTGTGATGTAGTAATCAAGATTTTCTCTACTTCCATAGTCAACTGTTACTGCTACTGTCAGCTGTGCTGACAATGAAGTATCTCCCTACTGCTATTGGGAATTATTCTGTATCTTGCAATAACCAATGGTTATCTTGCATATTCTTCTTATTAACCAGCCTTTTAGGAAAGGTTGTTCACAGCTGAAGATGTGATACATCCCTTAATAAGCATGTAGCCTTCCTTATTTACAAATGTTCCCTGAATTCTCTGATGCTTAGTGATTATACAAGTTGTGAATATTTCCTGCATTTTTCCCTTCCTCCAAGAAAATTTTATAATGTAAGCAAATGAAAGCTGTTGGCTATAAGGAATTAGCAGTGATTCCCCTGTGGAGGGTCTCTCAATTTATGAATACTACTAATAAGCCAGTAAGTAGGAGAGTTTCCTCAGTGTGTAATTACTTACTCCTGGTCTCAGCAGTTTTTTTTTTTAACTTAATCGTCAGCAAAATAACCCATGTAAATCACAAAGTAGTCTAGTTGTTTGATCATTCCCTTTCTTTCTGCTAGTCTTTTGATATTTAAACTCCCATTTCAGTCAGCTTTAAAAGGATGTTTTCCAGAGAAACCGTATATCTCATTTGATGCCATATTCATCATTTGAAGAAAACATGTATGTTGCTGGGCTGGCAGTAAGTGTATGCATATGAAAATGGGTCCAGTCTTAGGCCACCATGAGTTCCTTCTGCAAGAGACCAAGAGCTCTTCAGCTTTATTGACCTAGGGAGCAGGTCAGATATGACGGCCGTCTTAACAAAGACATTTCTTGAATACAAAAATGCCTTTGCAGTCACACCATCTAATCAGTTTGAAAATCTCAATTTTATTTGGCTTTAAAATACTTCAAGATAACAGTACAGTACAGCTGACATGCTAGACAAAAGGCTAATACTTAATCTTTTTGAAGTCAGGACAGACATGCAAATTAACATCTGACTGGAGTTGGTAAGCCTTTTGGCAAACTCTAAGTGTCTTTTCACTTGCTAACTAAAGCAACCACTAACTCCAGAAGAAAGTAACTTCATCAACATGTAAATAAAACACTTGTGTCTCTGTTTAAAAAAAACCCTCTATGGTAAGCTACAGGCTAAGTTTTGCTGGGTTTGTGTAGCACTGAGGATTGTTCCGGACAGTTACGGAAAGCTCTGTAAACATTTTTGCTTTCATCCAGCTTGTAAGCGAGCAAGGGAACTGCATACTAACTGTAGCACATTCACCTGTTATTTTCTATGATGAAGCAGATGGTGAAGTGTGTGCAAGAGTATTCTTAAAAGCATTAACTTAGGATCGATCCGGATTCAGGTAAAGGATAAGAAGATATTCAGCCTTTGCATGGATCATGTCAAAAGGAGGATAATATTTTCACCTTTCAGCCTGACCTGAAGAATACAACTTCTAAGGCCACCATAATGGAAAATTAATGCTCTTACACGTATGTATGTGTTACACTGGGGGTAAATACTGCAAGTACCTTAAAACAACATTTTAAATGAAATTTTATATAACAGTTTCAACAGAAGGAAAACCTAACAAAATGAATACACTTTTCAACATTAGAATAAGCTCTCTTCCCCACAGAAATGCATAGCACTCTATAAAACTGCTAGGAGACTAAGGTATGTAGAATATGTGGCAAATATTACAGGGATCTGAGTTTTTATCCTGCTTCATGGGATGAAAAAGAGTGTTTAACTACTTGGCTGCCGCTGCTCTTGAATGAAAATCCAATGCTTCATTAATATTTATCCCTTTTTCTTCTAAACCTACTATACATACTTTCTTTTGGAGTTTCAGGAAAGCCAGCAATTATCACATCAAAGGTCATCAGTCCACCAGGGAAACTTCAGTCTTCAACTGGTGGAGAATTGCTGCAGCTTTTGCAAACATCTCAGATCAGGCGAGCGAGTGTTTTCCCTCCTCCCTTCCCTCCTGTGACTCTTGTTGGTTTTATTTAATCAGCTTAGGAGACCTCCTTAATTTTTCTGTGATGCCATACACTATCCTAGACATCAAAAAGATTTTTATACCACAGTTATGTTTATACAGGGGGAATAAAGCATAACAATGGTTTAATCATGCTGCACAATAGCATGCTGGTCCAGTCTGAAATAGTCTGAAGGACTAACTCTTTGCTTCAATTTCCCAAAAGATATTTTTGTTAAGCTCCATTCTGAAGTTATTGGCAAAACTCTCACTTATTTCAATAGTAGTAGTAGCATTAAAGAAAGAAGGCAATCGACGCAGATGAAAATGACAGAGGTGTTCAAGTTACTGAAGAGCAGAAATCAGCAGAGCCTTTGAAAAAAAAGGGAGATTCTACTCCTGCCAACACCAAGGATTAAATAAAAAAGGCATGAGTCAAGCCCCAAGATAAATCAAGAAACTGGTTTCGAAATAATGATATTTTAAAAAAATGCTGTGTTCATGTTATTTATCTTTTGGCCTCTTAGCCTTTATGCTTGTACATTCTGAAAGTTTTTTTGGCAAACGTGAGTCCTAAAGAACATTTCTTTTTCCTTTCAAATGAGATATAAGTTTTCCCAGAATCATACAGTGCCAAAAGTGAGACGTCTGATAAAGCAGAAAGAGCTGGCAATGCTAGAAATGTCTATTCGTCAAGGCTGAAGGAGACAGAGTTTGGATGACACACAATGGGAAGGGTACCACACTCATCTGTGTTTACAACCTTGCTGGAGAACAGATGACCAAACTTCACTAATTCTGACAGTATTACTTTTTGTTTGGCTCTTGTACCTTTGCACAATGAGTTGATTTAGAATATTGATGCTTATCAAAACATGACTTCAGCACCACGTAGGCTGCTAGTTTGGGCAGGTTACCACCACTAAAACAAGGTATTATGTAGTGCTTAAAAAAATAATTAAAATAAATTAACAAATTTGGCAGAACTGTGAGGGAATACTGCTGCACTTTGTAGTATCATTTCTTTCTGACTGCTATTTCTGGCTCTGATCCTCTGCACAGCTCCTGTGGCCAAGTCCCATTAAATAAGAGTCTTTCCTACTTAATGTGTGAAGCTGTGCAGGGAATTTGCCTTCACAATACCATAAAGCAAAACCCAATAATTTTATCCAACTTACTGTTTTAATGTAATTAGTCAGTTGATTTGATTTAATCATCTAATCCATGCTCCCCAGTGCCTCCTTTAAAGACAGAGGGTAGGAGTAGGGAACACTCCTATCTACTGAGCCAAGCCAGCTATATGTTTCTGAAGCATGGTTTTCATTTTGATAGAATTACAAGCTTGCAATTCTATGTTTCTCTTTTTTTTTTTCCAATAAACTAATCCCATGTATGCAAGGGTGGGGACCTATCTGAAAAGCCACAGACCCATGAAATTTCAGCCCTCTCACCAGCTCCCCTCTACTTTCTGCCCTCCTCACCGAGAGGGAGCTGGTAGGTCCTTCCTGCACGAGAGACTCTCCTCAGCTCCCACTGCCTCCAGTAAGGGTTTTGGTGAGGCTCCTGTTCTTGTTCTCATTTTAATAAGGCAGAAGGGGAGAAGAGGGAGACAAGTAGAATCGTTTCTTCTCCAAGACAACTGAGACCTGCTATCCTCCTGCTGTGTGCTGGCAAGACTGGAAACACTAGCATTGCTACTGTAGCTTTGCATCGCATAATGGCCTAAAGTGCCTTAGCACACCCTGCTAATGCAGGGCCTTCTATGCAGTTAATTTACTTAATGTAAATATAGCCATGTGTTTCTAATGTACTTTCATATTACTGCACCTACTCCTGGGTTGTTCAAGAGTTCAGCCTGGTTGGCCTAGCAAAGTAAACTTAAGAATTAACTAGGAGTGTTTTTGTTTAGAAGCGGACTTTGTTAAGAGTCACTTGAAATGTTAAACAATTGATTTCTTCAAATAGCCAAAGTGACTGAACATTTGAGCTTGGCTTCAGAACACAAATATTCTCACAGCAAAATACAGCGGTGCTGAGGAATTTTGCCTAAGGCTATGGCATGAAAGAACTGAATCATCCTCTGAGAAAGAGACATTTCTTCACTCTTGAACTGAGCATGTGAAGGAGTAGAGTAGAGCAAACAAGCTTCCATTAGAGCAGTGAAATTTTATTATTTTTTTTATGATTAGTACATTCAACCATGCTGGCATTATCACCATCTTAATTCCTAGTTACTGTCCTGCTTTTAGCCCTGTTAATTCTGGTACAATTCGATTAGAACTGACAAGCGCAGCAGAAAGCAGCTACGGAAGTAGCTGAGATGGTTTCACTCAGTTGCACTGTAAGGGCACTCAGGTGAACTGAAAGGAGTTCCCCAGGCAGGGAGGTGCTGGAAGCAGACTAAGGGTAGTGAGTCACAGGTCTGCTGTGTGAAAGCCAGGTATGCTGAACCGCCCTTGAGTTAGATCCTTAGAGGTGAAAATAACAGCAGAGACCACAAAGGCATTTTTTAAGCTTTGTGTTATAAAAACAGTGACACCATTCCTCTTGGATTAAAAACCCACTCTCAACATCAAAGACTTTCTCCCCTCAACACTCAACTACAGTAATACAGCAAGCGTGGTTATGAGTTGTTAGAAACACGCCGAGGCACCCAAGCTGGTACAAAACATTAGCCTGTACAAAGAACAGAAATGGTGATCCAACAGAAGTTGTACTGGTTGGTTGCTTCTGGGTGGAGTTACAATCACTAATTTCCATCTACAAAGAAATGGTTCTGCACATTGTACCCAACAGACCATCTCTTTTCCTGACCTGTAATTCTGAAACAGGGACACCTTGAAGACTGGCCCATTAGTTTGAAAGTGAATGTTAGCTGGAAAAGAACTAGCTTTACCTCTTGGGCTGTCCGACAATAGATTAATTTACCTGTCAGACACACTTAAAAGTTACTGAAGTTTTTGGGAAAGATGCAAATTTATAAAACAGAGAATGGGCAATGTGTGTGGCAGAGGTATTTCTTCAGTCTGGGTTTTCCCAGACAGGTTTTCTACAGGGTGAGGAAATTCGTTTGAAGAATACAGTATTTGAGAAGCTGGATTGCACTGTTGGAAGGACAGAGGTTGTAAAGAATAGATAGTTTTTCATTTTAATGAATTTATAATGTGCCTACAGGCTAGCACAAGTGAGATTAAAAAGAAATACTTCCAACGCTTCATGTGAGCTGTAGTATTCTCTACTTATTGCCCTGAGGCACTGCATATTGCAAGGCTGTTGCTTGTCTAGATACAAGGCCATGATTAACTGATGATTAATTAGTTTAACTAATACACTCATCAAATTCACTCTTTTCATAAGTAATTCCTTAAATGACTTAGATCATGTAGACAAACTTGGGCAATTATTGACATAGCTCAAATAATTCAACACTTTTAACAGAAAGACAAGGCTCAAAGAAATACAAGCAAATGGAAGTCTTACCAAATGTCCTTAGTGCAGTTTTCTCTAGGGTCACAGGCAACAGATTTTTTGGCTCCACAGAGCTTTTAGAATCTGTTCCTCATAGCATGTCTTTGGTCCTTGTTTTGATAAGAAAAGATTAAGGGAGTTGCCCAGGCAAATAGCTAGACATGGTTACAGCTACCTGTATTTATGGGAGTTCCCAGTGCAATTAGCAGACAATACCAACAGTAGTTTCTTTTTAAGCTTAGACAGTTCCTTAATTTTGTCACTATGTTTACACTAAATGTCTGGGAAATTTTGGTTAGAAACTTGTCTACAATTACAATCTAGAAATACTTTCCATATACGATTGTCACCATCTGGCCTAACAGGCTATATGCTGTCAAATGTCAATCACAGATGGATCAAGTTGTAATCCAGTGATAAAGAAAATGATCTCAATATAGCTCTTATCTACTTTTCAAATTGTGAGGCTTAATTAGTTTATATTTTATTTAGAAATTTTTTGATGATAAGTTTCTAGAGAAACGAAAAATATTTGCAACCCATGGAGACCTTTTTTCGGCACAATAGAGATGCTTTTCGTGTTATGTTTTCTCTAATTATGTTTCAGTCTGTCCATGGACCTTAGTTTTCCATTGTCTAACAGCATGCTTGAGATTTCTGGATTTCATTTCTACATAAGTTAACATCATAGTTTCAGAACCCACACTCTTTGAAATTGGACTTTTGAAAGTAAATTAAAAATAAAGAAATGAATATACAGTCATAAAGAATCTGGGGGAATATCCCAAAGGTTTATTGTCCAGAATTCTCTGCAATCCTACTTTTTGACAGGAAGGCAAAAATCAAGGCCAGTCAGTGACTGTGTCTAAGGACAACCTCATTCAGAAGTGCCTCCATCATCTATGGAAACAGCATCCTGCAACTACAGCAACTTTCACAGCTATCATAAACCACTACAATTTTAATAAATCTGAGGCTAGGCTTTCAAGATTACTCTAGCAAAAATGTGTCTTATATGAGAAAAGTGCATGTATGTCAGTAATTGAGAGAAAATCAAATAATCAGAGCTGGAGAATTATTTCATGCTGTAGGCTTACAAGAGCTGCCCAGTCCATGGTGCCAATGTCAGTTTAGAATCAATGTAAAGTACAGTTTAGAGATGAGTACACATCCTTAAAATCAGTCCCTTATTGACAACTTAAAAACATTTCTCTTCTAAACCTAACTAAGCATTAAAAAACCCTCAATCTATACATACCAAAAGTCATTTTTGGAATACATGGACTGCCCTGACTGAATGCAGTGGGAATATTTAGACAAGAAGGGATGATAAAGACAGTCCCACAGCTGTGTGCAGAATCAACACAGGGCTCTCACTTGCACCTGAAACACAGAAACAGCCTCAGGAGATGCTTTAGTGGCTGTGGTACCTCAGTTGTGTGACATGGATGAGCCATCAAGTCCCCCCCACCAGCACTCATACCCAAGTCAAGGATGCTTGGGTGGCTCCATGCTGCTCCTCCTAGCGCTTCAGAAAGACTTGTTCGTTAAGACATAAAACTGAACAAGCTGTCTGTAATCTTGTGGCACTGTGCCTCCACTAATAAATCCCAAATTCCTTTTCTACCAAAAGGGATCACGGTGCAGAGGCAACTGCTTCGCTTCCCTCCTTTCCACCTGCCAGCCACAGGGTTGCCACCAATGCCAGCTCTACTATGGGCTTGGCCGACCCAGCTTTGAGCCCAAATTAATAAAGCCCAGCTGGATACAGATTGATAGCATCAAATGCTCCTCTGTGTTTCCCAGGGAACCGGCTTACCATGGAGCCAGATAAGATTCATATGGGCTTATTAACTCCAGCTCTGTGTAATGCAAAAGCAGCTGTACTGATTATGGAGTTGAGATGCTCCTGGAAGCAGCATAGCCACATTCATATGGCTCTGAGCTTCAGCTAATATCTGTGGCATGAATAATCTGCAACACATGGATAATCAAGTGCTGACTGTATTTGCTTCTGAATGGGTGCACAACCAACATATCTAGTGAAGTAGTGTTGAGACAAAAGAATTTGAGAGCTCTAAATCTACAAATTCAAACTATTTTTTATTTCTAAGCTGTCAGCAACTGGTTTTGCACAAAAAAACCCAAGACTGAATCTCTTATTTAGAAGAAGAAATTTTATTACTTAGAGTCAAATTCACCTTCATGCACAGGATCAAGCACAAAAATCTATGAATCACTTCAGGTCCATTTTGAAGACTTATCAGTGCTTCTGAAATATTAGGCTGAACCTCTCTAAAGATATGAACATAACCCTGAGGACTCTACTCTGCATATTGCTAAACAACTTCTGAAGGTGATGAGTGCTCTTACTTTATTGTAATAATCATTATTTGGAATTGTTCAGACTGTACTGGACCAGCTCTCTAACTTCTGGTTTTAATATTTTCATTGGACCTGAATAAGTGTAATTAACTTATGTAATGCTTAATGGTAGTTAGAATTACTAAATGGTTACCGAGCGCCCTGAATATCTTAATCATGGGAAAGATACTCTAGAAAGAATTACTGACCTCATGAATCCAGGCATATATATTCCTTTTGTGGTAGGTAAATGCATGTAAAAGTAGGTTAACCATACACTGGATTTTAATTATATCTGGGGGTCACCTAATGGAATAGGTTGGAATTTATTCAAGTTCAAATCACAGCACTTTTAATCCAGTCACAGTCTGTATTTCACACATACATCTTCATCTACTTAAATAATTACCCTGGGTGGGATTCACCTCCTTATCGTAGACACCTAGATTTAAATGTCAGAAAGTAGGTGTCACCGCGTGAGGTAGGTATCTAAGCTCCCATTACAGTATGAGGGGGTCTAGCCTATACAATCTGTGCAATCTGGAAAGCTCTTTGGCTGACCAGGCGCAGATGCCTGCCCAGCTCTCCAGGCCCCACTGGCTGTATTGATGAGAACACTTGCCTATAATGGCAGCTCAGATATTCACTGACACCTAAATCTAAGTCTCTGAATCCTACCTAGTAGAACACATAATTGGTGTAATTTATAAGGTATTACCTCACCCCTGTTACTGAAAATGTATTGAAAAGCACAAAATTGAAAGAGTTTTCAGAAGTAATCTAACTACTGTACATGCACAGACTAAAATCTCCCTGGAGATGCTCCCCTACCTCAAAGGGTTATAGTACAACTGCAAAAAGTACAGAGAATGGCAAAGAGGATGAAAGCTTGATCACATTTGGGAGGCTTTCTTAAATTCTTATGATTTATCAGCTTGTGTCTGGGGGCATCAACAATCACCACAACAAAACAAATGTGGAGATATATCTATATCTATATCTATATCTATATCCATCTATATCTATACATCCATATCTATACATCTATACACCTATATCTGTCTATACCTATAACCCCATATGCACACACATACCTGTGTTATTTTCCTTTCTTACATACGTATTCGAAACTCAGTATGCTTATTTCCTCACAAGGAAAGAGAAAGCATGTTAATGTCCTATAATCTGCAGTTGGAAGGAAAGAATTATACTTGTATTCAGAAGCATCAATCATAATCCTGAATTTTAACAACATAAGCCAATGTAATACTGTTGCCTTTGGAAGAATGATGTTGACATAAGACATCACTTGCCACACTAAAAATATTCCCTTATTTCTTTTCCTTATGCTTTGGGGAAGCTGTGCCTGAGTACCCAGTTCTGTCATGAGGAAAAGACTGGCACAGTTTTGCCCTGTAATGCTTGTTTGCTTTCTCCTGAAGCCTAATACTCTGTCATACTCTACAGTGCCCTCTTTTCCCCTCCTTCTGCTCAGCTGTGCTAAGGAAGCTGTCCAAATCCCAGATTTTGCTGTGAAGAGGTTGGGGGCAAACTGCTAGATTTCCAGATCATCCCACCACATCATCTCATCTCCTGTAATAAGCAATAAGGATGCATCTGAGAACTTGAGAATAAAAAGAGAAAATGTTTGGGAAAGTGTTTAAAGTTGGGGAACCTTTGAAGAGGAAAAATGTAATGAGAGGAAAGGGATAAGGGAGCCAGTGATACAAAATGGTACAGAGGTGAGAAAGGCATGTCCATGCACAAGTCTGTGCTGATTAAGCTAATCAGGTCGAGTTAAACCCCTGCATGGACACCTCTGGGAACCGTGACACACATGCAAAAAAATGAACAAACTCTACAATATCCAGGTCACTGTAGCATGAACCAATGTGCTCTTCAGCAAACATGCAACAAATCACATTGGTGCCCTTCCAGAGAAACTTAGGAGCTTAATTTTAGAAAAGCAATTAAAATAATCCTTACCTATCGTGCTTAAGAGCCTGAGACACCTGCAGTTCCTTGGAGGCTTAGGGTTCGGGGCCTGCTTAGTTACCACCCTGTCTTTGTCGCACTAACTACCTAAGATCCTGCCTTTTAGCTAAAGATGCTTGGGAGATTCAAAACAGGCATAAGTCTCCAGAGGAGCTCAATTTGCAAGGTGTGCCTTGGCCATGGAAAATTCATAAGATAGCGGGAATCCGTCAGGAAACTGGAGATCTGAGCTTCAAGCCTGCCTCCTCCTCCTGCTGACGTTTGGAGCTACAGCTCCTCCCCAGGAGAGCTCCTCAGTCACCAGGCTAGGCTGGCAAAACCTTCAATGTGACTCTCCTGGAAAAGCTGCCCCAGGCAAGCTCCATGTGCTCAGGAGGAGGAGAGGGACCAGATTCTGCAGGTCAGATCACCTGATGGGAGGACAGATGCTGGCATTCTTGAGACCTTCCTGCTTTTTTTCAAATGACAATTTTGGGCTGTAAGCATAAACAGTCTGGGAGGAAGCACTGAAATTGAGGACATGACTCCAGGCTCGGAGTATCTGTTTCACAGTTTGTGCAAGAGAGAGACACCTAGGGTATCTATCTTTTTGTCATCCCCTGGAAGCGGCTTCCATTTCCCTTTTCTCAGATCCCACAAAACCTCCCACACAGAATGTTGGTGTCTGATTTTACATACCAAATTCTGTTCCCACAGCATCACAATGTTTAACTCCCCTTGTTGGCTTCTGCTATGAGAACAAAACCTCTTTCTTCACCACCAAAATGTACAGGAGAAACCATGCTTAGTTGGTGAATCTTTGGGAAATGTCAGGCTCCCACATGAGCAGCTTAATGCACTTTCTAATTACCTGTTAAAGATGACTCACAACATTGTGTAAATCTTGATATTGTTACATGACTTGCTTATGTCACTCAACAACCCATAAAGTACACAGCAAAACAGTGCATTTCAGCTCCATTCCTGAGTTTCAGCTATTCGATCAGATCTTAGGAAACATACTTGCAAAGTTTCACAGAGACTATTGTTTTTTCCTAACTGCAGCAGTAAGGCTAGTTTGACCTACCATACCGAAACATGCTCAATCAAAACATGCATTAAAAGCAATAAATATAATTATATAAATGAACTTTTCTGTTTCTTTTATCATCAATAAGAAATCTGCTACCTTGGTAGTCAGCTTCAAAATTGTTTGCTATTTAGCTAAAGGCATAAAAATTCCTTTGGGAGGCCTGAACTAAATGCAGCTATAGATTTCAGAGCCAGAGGTTTAATAATTCCCTCTGCTGCATGCTCAAAGGAACGGAGCCCTCTCAGGCAGAGGCTACAGTTTGCCAGATTCGTTGAATGAATGCTAAAAGACCCTGATCCGCTCAAACACAGAAACAACTTGTCATTACTTGCACTGTCAGTACCTGAAAACATGTGACCCTTGCTGCTGGCAAAGTAACATCTTATAGCCCAAAGGTACATTAAATGAGCTTAACGTAGAATCAGTTTGACACTAACATTAATCTAGGGCATGTGGACTTAGGAGAATCACAAATCTTCTTTTATAGCTTGAAGCAGGTCAAACATCTCCCTTTATAGAAACAGCATTCGAGTTCATACAGCTTAAGAAAATACCCATTATTTAAAATAAACACCTCTAAGATATATACCAGAAATGTTAGTTAGGTAGCTGCATTCAGTCCTGCTTACCTTTTCTCTGGGGTTTTAACAGCACAAATTATTCTACTCTTCACTCAGCTCTTGTTTAGTTTGCTAGCACCAATAAAGTCCCATGTCCCTGAAATGTCTGCACTTAAATGATGGGTGAAATGATCCTTCTTATTTTTGTTATATAGTGAAGTATATTGCTATTTTAAAATGTATTTCTTTGTTGATATCTATTTATAAGACACAAGTGCTGCAAAAAGAAGAAAAAAAATCAAATGTGTAACATAATAGCTAGAAGTCTCTTATATAGCCACTCAAACAGAATGCACACAAATTTTAAGTTTGCATTTCAAAATTGATATATGACAGTATTTTGTTGCTATCAAACATACTTATCAAGAATACACAGAAACTATTGTCCTGCACTGAAAAGTCGGTTTGCAAAGTGGTACCTTCTTATTCAACAAATCTTTTCTTAATATATAAATAAAAAACTTCAGAACTACTTCAACAACAAAACAGAACATTTTAGTCCTTTTTGTTTTCTGTTAACTCTTTCTGAACAATTATGCAAAAATATTAAACAGGATTTTATGTCACCTTGTTTAATAACTCAATAGTTAATGACATTCTAGTCAGACACACTAGGGCAAATCCTCCAGGTCAGCGGGTTGTTCAGATATTATAGTGATGATAATCTAAAGAGTAGTTACTCTTTATATATATAAATATAAAATGTATGTATGTATGTATACAGGGCACCTGAAGTTCCTAGCCTGTAAATCTTTCCTAAAGGTAAATGTCTAATGTAGCCTTTATGCCTTTAGTACTAATGATTTATAAGCTGGAAGCTAAGTTTGCAAAATTGCCTGCTGGGCAGCACAGCTACATGCTTGTAACTTTAATACATTCACTGTAATAATCATCGAATCACAGAAGACATGGGTACCTCATGATATTGGTCTTATGGTAGGGCTGCATTTTAATAAAAATCACCAGAACCTTCTCAAAAATCTGAAACCCCTATAAGAGCAGCTCAACCTGCAGAATGTTCCTGGAATGAAACAGACCCACTCATCTCTCTTCCATCATCTTTTCTTCCAACAAACACCTAATAAGCATCCCTGTGCTCTCTGTTACAGGGCACACCTTCTTTGAGTTAGTTTTTATGTCTTTGCACCATTGTATTTCAGCATTATGCTAGATCTTCAGCTCTGTGTCACCTTCTTTGCCTTGAGGTGTAAAGGTCTTCCACTGTGTTTGTTCTGAGCATAACAAAAGAATATAACCCTTTGAGAATATTAAGTATACCCTTAGCATGAGGATCTGCAAATGCTCTTCACTACTTCTGTGCCATTGGTTGGGGTATTTACATATTCACCTAAATCACAACCCAAATTCAAGGTCCACGTTTTCATAGAAAGACTATATTCGCTCATTTTCTTCCGGTATTCTGACGATAGCCATACTTATGCATAGTTTGAAATATTCAGGAATGCACAGTGTGCATAATTTCTTCATCTGATACTATTTAAGTTGTGAAAAGCTATAGGGAAGGCCTTCTACCTAAAAGAGAAAGTTAATGTGTATGTGTAAGAATCTAAAAATGCTGGTGAAGAATGTTTTCATTTCAGTTACAATTACTGTGTCATTATATCTCTATTTGTTTTCAATTTGTTGCATGGTTGAACACTGTCACTCAGTCATGTCTGGCTACCTATAAATATAGAATTAATGGCTATAAGGTCTTGCTTTGTTAATCAGTGGTTGTATTTTATTACCTTAACTGTCTTAATTTACATCTCAAAGGATTTCAAAATCCTATAGAAGCTCTGGACCTGATAGTCTAAGGGTCTGCGAATGCCTTTAGTGGGAAGCAGGGCGGCCTGCAACTTCCAGGATCAGTTTCTAAAGATAAACATGACCACTGTGGGACAGGTAGCTTCTGGGGCATGAAGCCTGGGATTTTTCAATGGCATTTATGAGCGTCCTGTTGCTGCATTATCCAAGTGCTCCACAATCTCAAATACATTTATCTCTGCAATTGGCCTGTGAGCTGGTGTAGCAATCCTTTGCCTGTGGACTTTAGCACTGTCACACAGGAAGTCTTGACTGGAGCGAGGAGCTGAGACTCAATTCTTCTAAATACTAGGTTAATAAACTAAGCATCTTTCTCACTGCAGTGTAACACCAAAGGGGCTGAGGGTGGGGTGATGGCTTACTTAAAGAATATCTCATATACGCTTCATTTCTGACCTATACACACTCCAATATATCAATAACTGCAAAATTGACTGGAAACCCATTCATTTTTCTTCCTAATGAGGAATAACATATAAAACATGGTTGATATTTTCCCCAGAAGTCATACTGTCCTCACTTCCAACATTTCTTTAGGAGATAGCCTACACTTAACTGGTACATAATCTGATTGCTTGTCAAACTCAAAACTTATCAGGTTGTAGCATGACACAGAAAATAGGCTGTTTCCATCTTCCTTCTGAGAAGAGATTGAGGAGGCAATAGGGGCAACAAAGAGCAAAGAAATATTGTCTAAGATCTGTAAATCTGCAAGGCAACAACAAATGCTCAAAAGTTTTCCTATTAATGTTTCTTGGCCCTGATTCAATAAGCTGCTTCATTGCTATGTCAATAACACATATACATATGTAAACATTGTCCAAGTACTTTTCTCACTAAAGGCAGATTTAAGCAGTTGCAGATAAGTTATTTTTTCTTATGATGACCAAAAAAGTCCTGTATGAAGAAATGTTAATCTTATCCGTATACTTAACTCAAAAAACATTTGCAGTTTTAATATTACTGTATCTCCGTCACCACTGATGTCACATTAGGGAGTTCTGTCTGTATGGTTTTGGTTTAGCTGTTTTACTTTTGTCATTCTGATCTCAATACATAAAGCCAGGGAGGAGTTGTCTTTCTAGGATTCCTTTTTTTCCATTCCCTGGCTATATCATTACAATCTTAATGATGCTATAGGTCTACTTCCTAATAAAGACATTTTGCATTTTTGCTAGAAAAATAGTAAGATACTTCTGGATCAAGTTACTGTTGGTAGAAGCATGTGGCTGAAAAAAATCTGCATTCTTCTTAAACATCCATTTGAATGGAAATATTTGGAAGAGGTAGAGGAAATAATGTCACACATGATTCTCTTACAAAATCCACTTTATAAACATTCCTTACAAGCAATATTAAAGGTATTTTTATTGGACTACCTTCGTCTTATTCTGATGCCCTTGAATAGTACCAATTCTCTACTAAGGCAGGATAATACAACCAGTATTGGTTAGGAGGGAAGTGTCTTGGCTCTTATGGGAAAAAACAACCACCTAAATGTGGGAAAAGGTTCATAAATACTCCCAAAGACCGGTTTTGAAAGCTTGACCTTGAAATCCTAAGAGTACAGCTAGACAAAAATTCCTGCCTTCAGTTTGGCACAGTCCAGAAGAAAAGTTTTTAGGATCTATTTTTCTCTTTTCCACCTTTCTGTTCCTGAGTACGCTCTCAGCATGCGGAACACCTAACTTCTGACTGTGTGTTCCTTATTAAGGTGTGCAGCGCAGACAAATATGCCAGTAAGGAAAGAACTAAAGCAGCCTGATCAGCAGCTGAAAATCCCTTCTACTAAGTAGCAAGAGAAAATGAAGGGAAAAAAACCATACTTCTCCTTTGGAGCTCTAGTGGTGTGAACTGATATAATGAAGGTGAGCAGCAACAAAGGCAAGCGTCTGTTGCTTCATATAAATGACATGTGGTAGGTTATGGAGATACTAAAAGTGATAATCTTCAGCCTCATCTTCTAAAGGAAAAAGCCAAGTTCACAGACTCTACTGTGTTGACGTGCTGTAAAAAATTCCCTCTGGACCTTAATTAATGGTGTATAGAGAAAAACATAGAAATAGTTTTTGTGTGAGATGCTGATGGCTAAAGGAAAACAAAGCAGGAAGCTCTTCTCCCAGACCAGGACAGAAGTGTGCTGTGGGCAAGACAGCCGGGGAATAAAGAGGAAGTGAAGGGGCAAAGCTGGGTCTCCATCTCATTTCATCTGCTATATCTGTTGTAATTAAAAGACATTTACCCATATGTATTTATGGGGGGAAAAAATGTATCTTGCAGCTAATAATCCCCTTCCTTATAATCCTGTTTTCCAAACTGAGAAACTTGACAGTATGAGAGGAAAAAAAGAGTTGAAAATGAATGAATTTCGTTTCCAAAAGTGGAATATGCTAATGGACTAAGAACTGAGGTCACCGACAGCAGAGTTCACTTGGGAGAGGTGCAGAAAGAAAGAGTTTAGCATATATCTCTCAGCAGAAATGGGTGCATGCCTGAATGTTTGTGTGTATGCAACACAGAGATGTACCTCTATGTTAGAGGATTTTTCCCATAGGACTTGCCTTTTTTTGGTAGGTATTTCCTTATAGCCTTTTAGAGGGAGAGAAAGAAAAAGCCTCCAGACAAGGAGATGAAAACCCTTGACAAGATCCTGGCTAGAGAAAGGCTGTTGATTCAGCATGACTTGGCCATATCTCATCTAGACAACTATTAACAAGGAAGTATCACAGCATAGAAGGAGGAACCCTACAAAAAGATGATATTTCTGCTGTAGGCCTTCTAGCAGGATGTTCAGCAATACCTACAGCTGACAGATCGGTCACAGTGGCCTCAGCATGCATACAGTAAGATGAACAGTGATGTAGCAAACTGTAAAAAATTGCCATTTACATTTGCAGTATGTCCATGTTCCCTGGCTTCCTAGCCTCTCCTAATGAATCTACTGCCTGTGGGGATTCACCGAGTTATTCTGAGAGACCCATCTGAACATCTACCTAGTTATTGCTAGGTTTCTTGGTTGTAGACACCACTGGTCAGGTCAGAACTCTTGACCTATAGAACCCTCACACAGACTCACTCTCCCAAGCTCTGTAACTTGGAGTGAAATGCCTTAATGCGAGTCTCTTCAGTTCTTGTTTCAAGATCATGTTCCTTTCAGATTTAGTGAAATGGGTGTTTCAAACTCTTACATGTCTCAGAATAAGCTGGAATACAAAAGTCTGTTTGGAGCTGGAGCTGGGATATGTGTATATGCACTAATGAAATTGCATTTCTAAAAAAATCTGACCCCAAGGGTTAAGTTCTATTTGACTTAATTAGCTGAAGTTGGCTTTTGGAATGTCAGTGGATAATGCGCCAGAAAAGTCTTTGCACTGCAAGTGTCATTAATAGATTATATACATAAGAGACATGATTTTTAAGCTTTAGGTCAAAAGGCTGCCTTTTCATTTTTCTTGGCACTTTCCAACTATTTAATCCATGGTGAAAGTGATAACACTTTATTTCATAAATATTCTGAAGACATTCCTAATGTTGACAAATAGGAATTACATTTATGCATACCTCACAGTTAGCATATAAGATAGTTTCATTTGTATGAGCTATCATGACCCTAAATCTGCAGAGAAAAAGGATGTTTATAAAATTTTTTGAAAAATTTCTCTACAACAATGTATGATGTAGTCAATGAAGAGTGAACCTCAAAAGTCTCAGGTTAGATAAACAATGTCCAAGCCACTTCTAAAAAAAAATTAACCTTTGGAACTACATAAATTGCTTGGAAATCTTCCAATACAAAGTTCTTCATAAGATTATTTGTTCTTCCTGCCTTTGGTAGACTAGGAACACCATCAAAATGATCACTTATCATTTCATTGAATAGAACTGCAAGGCACTTCAAATAATAATTCAATTCATTTTCTCCAACAAAAGCAGGATCACTAGTCTAACTCATGTTACTTTGTAACTTCCAGTTCTGGGGGAATCTAAGACATGCATTTTCTTGGCCCCGCTCTAGTTAACATCTTTAACAGCAATCCAGAAAAAATATATTTTGAGAAAAATTTGGCAGATAACACAGATCTGGAGCAGGAGACAATAACTACATCAATGGTATTGGACAGCCTGGATCTCTTGGTAAGTTGTATGCGGACAAAAAATACATGCTTTATACAGGATCAATATATAGTCACACAGGTGGAGGGACAATAAGGGGGCAGACCATACCTGCACGAATATACTGTCACTCTGGAAGCAATGGCTCTGAGAAGGACTTAGCAGAGATGAAGGCAGTCAGATAAACACAAACTCCTAATACGTTATTAAGATCATGCTGACGCCCAGCACGGCCTCATGGACAATGAAGCCTACCATAAGGAAGGGAATGAGAGGAAATGAGGCTCTTTAACATCTTGCCCATACTTTAAAACAACTACTCAAAATTTTGTTAAGTTGGAGCAGATGCAGAGAAGAATTAGCAAGATGGCCAAAGGACCAAAAAGTGTGTTTTATAGTCACAGACTCTACGACTCAGGCTGTTCAGTTCAGCAATGGATTAAGGGCTGACTTGATCTAAGTCTATAAATACATATCCAGAGAACAGAAATGGAGAAAAAGACAGATTTTCAATCTCATAAGGGAAAGGTCAAACAATATCAGATGACTAGAAATCATAGTTAGACTCATTCAAACTGCAGTTTCAATAGCAATTGAGATTAAATCCTGCAAAATTACCTGTGATGATATTCATCACTGGTAATTTTAAAACAAAATTGCTTTTTGTTCCCAAAGATATGTCCCATTTCAAACAGGAGCATACTTTGGCATGTGTTATGCAAGAGAGCTAACTAGATTTTTACATAAATCCCTCTGGCCACATAATTTTAAAATACTGCTACTTAGATTTCTAAAAAACAAAATAAAACCATGAACCCTATCCTAATGGAAGAAGTTGTAGGATATTCATTACAAAGGCATACCTCTTTTAAAGAATAATAAACCTTGTGAATACTCTAATTGGTTGAAAAATCTTATATTCTTTCTGAAGATCTGGTAATTTAAATTTTCTAAAATTAAAATACACTGTGAGTTAACATATCAAATATTAACTGGTTCCAAACAGAATTTTATACACAGACTCACACATGTGAAGTAAACTTTGAGTATACCAGCTGTCTTTCATTTCTAGTAATGTCTTAATTTTAAATCCAAATTTGCCCCTGCCACACATACACCTGCTATTAAATCACATACAGTTGCAAATTATTCAGCCAGAAATATTTTATGTAAATAAGGTGACAGAAAATACTATGGATGAGGGAAGAGCAAATCTCAGAACATTTTAAGCTTCCTGCTCTATGATCTGTCATGTGGCTTTATATTTTTATTTGTTAAGTTGAGACATATGATTTGATACTCTTAGCCTAGTGCCATAATTCCCACACCACAAGGCCACCACACAACTTGCTGTGACTGCCTAATTCCACCTAAAAGTCAGCCAGGCCTTGAACAAAACTAGTACAGATCATTTTGGAATTGCTTTGGCAGAGTCACCCAAGACAGCTTGCATAGTGCTTTTCTCTGCCATGACCAGCTGCATGCAGCCAGATTAGCTTCTAGTTTTTATAATCGTCATGTTCACTTAAACAAGAGAAAATTCCAGACCTTTACTTTTTGCTCAATGTATATCTTTCCCTGCAGGAAAAGTGTGCTTTTTATCTTGACATAACTCAAGCCTATAAAATATTTATTTTTATAGGCTCCAGAAAGGCACTCATTTTGTTCACAGGATAATCACAACATATACAAATTCTGGTTGTCTTGAAAAATAGAAAGTTAATGCTAGCAAAATTCGGATTGAGCAGATATCTGTATAACCATTTACTGGATCGCTGAAGTGTAAAGGGTCCTTGGGTTAGTCTTGAGCCTTTAAAGTTTGGCAGGATGGAACCTCCAGAAGATTTACTACAGCTTAATTATTGACCTAACATAATACTTAGGCTATGTAGCACATGCTGATGGCTTGTTTGGTTTAATTAATTACTGGGTAAGCATTTTATTTTTGTACCTTTGAAGATTTCCTGCAGTTAATGTGCCTTGGTTAATTTTCATAGCATTGGACAGAAGTCTGTAAGTCTTGCTCAGTGAATTTATTATTAGCGAAACCTGCAAAAGAAGGAAAACATGTTAATACTTATAGCTGCTAGGAATCACACACTTCAGTTGTAACACAAGCTCTGTTCATACTGGATTTAGAATTTGTTTGCAAAACTAAACTCATCCATTCCTCTTTACCCTGCTGAATCACCTTGCAGAACCAAATTAATCCATATCTAATTACCTTGCTTACAAATCAGCAAGTTACCATAGTTAAATAAATGAAACCTTAGAGAGCATACATTAATTTTTAAAGCTCCTGACTTCCCTGTGTTCTGTTCATTACTTAAGTACCTACCAATGTGTATCTGTTTTTCCAGTGCCTTAAGACACCTGAGAAGACTTATGGCAAACCTTCTAGAACACTAGCAAAAACATTTGTTGGTAAGTAGAAATTAAGCCCAATTATTAAATAAATAACATGTTGCTGTTTATATTTTAATATACAGTAGAATTTTGCTATTCTACAGACTGTAGGATTCATAAAGAAATAGCACTCCCCTTCAGCAAAAACTCACCATAACACCAGAACTCTGTATACAAGCTTTATTTCTACTGATCATTGTAAAATAAATGTATAAAATTGATAACCTGTATCTTATTTAGCTGTCAAAATTAAATGGAAGTGATTTGCTTCTGTATTCCCTGTGGGAAAATCTATAGAATTTAACAGACTTGTCTCTCTTCAAGTTAAGCATAGTTTAATCTTACTGTTTGGCTGACAAAGTTTTTACTTCTCCAGGTTAAAGTTCTAATGGATGGCTCAAATAGCAAGATATCCATCTCCACTAAGTTCTGTAAGTTGTCAGGATGTTTTCTGAGAATACTTGTAATATTTTCATAGAATTGTCAGTTTTGGAGATAATTGTCTTAGCTTTTATAATTGGTAGTTCAATTATTTATTCTTCGTAAAATGAGGTCATCTGGCTGATGACTCAAATCATCTAGAAGCTATCACAAATCAGTCCGTTTTGTCTTTAGGCAACTAAAATGTAACTACCAGTATCTCTTGTGTTAATCTAAACTTCTCATTTGTCTTCTTCCTTTGACAGGAATCAGTTCATATCTGCTTTCCCTCTTCCGACCTGAGCAGCTAATTAAGATGCAGGATCTCATAGGTGACTCCAGCCAGGAGAAAGTTTTGTTTATTTTCACAAGCGCAGGAAATACTACTGGCATGGGTAGCAGTTTCACCTTCCCATAACCTGGATTAAAGGGCAGCTGCTGACCAGAGAGATGTGCCCTCCTCTCCTGCCACCCTGCCTGTGCGTTCCTGCCACTCACTCGTGCCAGCACTCGCGCTCCCGTCACTGAGGGCAGCTGGGTGAAGGAACCCATCCAAGCAGGTATTAATCCCACCACCTAAAATCATACCAAAATCCAGCTCTGTTTTCAGATGGGTCAGTTGTGTTGTCTGGCTCCCCACGCAGTCACCCTGCTGCTAATGCTGTTGGGTGCCACTACCCCAGCAGCCAGCAGCTACGGCATCATTGCACATGGGAGCCTAAAACCACCGGGCAAGGGGCTTCCTGCCCAAGCCACATGTCGTCCCAAAGGTTTCTCTCTAGACTTTCGTGCCTTTGGGCGCCAGCCCGTCCGCTCCCCTTCCTCATGCTCTCTGTCCACCTGGCACAGCACCATGCTGGAAAGGGCCCAGCCAAAGGCCCGTTGCCTGCTGCGCCTGAGCTCTTGCACAGCTCTGCATTTTCACTTTGTTTTTGGAACAGGCATTCTTTGCTGTTTCTTACAGCAATTTTTTTACAACCCTGGCAACTAAGCATGTCTGTTTTGAGGTTAATGAACCCAATTAGATTCTTCATTTGAGAACTTCTGAAAGGTCAAAACCAACCTTATAGGAAAACTGTTGACTTGGACAGACACCAGTACTGGGACCAATGAATACATATGGGGAGCATTATTTCATGCACAGCTGGGCACCTGAGGCCAAAAAATTGAAATCCCAGTGAAAGCTGGGGCACTTATAGACTCCAGGGAATGGAGTGGGAGAAAAGAAAATGAAAGAAACCTCCCTCGAACAAGCCCAAAATGGAGATAGGGTAAATCAAGGAACCTGAAATACATATATCTCCAATATACTGCTACAAAACAAAATGTAACCTTTGCTTCTCTAATGAAGAACAGGTCAGCACAGTGGCACATACAGTGTCTGGCTGATGACTCACTGTGTCAGTTAATCAGAAAGAGTTCTGAATTTAAAGCACCGGCTTTTAGGCTGCCAAGACTGTGAAGGTCTGGATAAGTTTAAATAAAAAGTAGCCAGTATTTGGGAACTTAACAAATTACCTCATAGTTATTATTACGCTAAAAATAAGTACTTGCAATATTACAGTCCTCTAATTCTTACCTTTTTCTTATGCAGGAAAGAAATATTGTCATTGTTTTCCCACTCTTCCACAGTTCAGTCTTTTCTTACTGTAATAAATAAAACAATAAAAGTTTTAACAATTTCTATTAAAAAATTTAGTGATATCTTTAAAAGGAAAAAATAAATAGCTTTCATTTATATATATATGATTTCTAGGAATATATCCCAACGCAATAAGAAAGATAGTGCATAGAGTAATGGATTTAGACCTTTCCCATAAGTCTCACTGGGAACATTGCCTCTAATTCCACCAGGGCAGGGTTACATCAAAGTATATAGCTAATGAAGTTTTCTTAATTTATCAACAGTTATCTTTCTTGTTCTTAAGTCCTTTCTTCAGAAGGTCATATTGATAGTGTACAGATTCTGCAGAGGGCAGTAGCTTTCTAAACCTGCTTCTTCAGGTGCAAAGCAGAAATTCAGTAAGACCTATTTAGATTCCAGCCAGTATGTTCAGTTAGGCCCGCTTCCTAATAAATTAAAAAATAAACCAATGTGCTCTAAGGTTTTCAGGTTGCTAGTGGCTGTGAAAACCAATAGGTCTTCTGGGACTTCGTCTTGAAAATTTAAGCTCAGAATCTGAACTGAACAGTTTTAATGTGCAACAAAAATACACAGGTATTGAAATAACTGGGGAGGTGAAAAATATTATTACTGTTCTATTACCTAATATGTGTTTTGGCTCTCCTTCTTTAAAAGACTGGTTCTCTCCAGCTTTTAATAATGTACTTTTTCCTGGTCAGTTTTCAATTTTTAAGCTATGATGTAATAGGATAGTCAGACTGAAGGTTTTCTTTATGATTCTCACTAGCTACCATAGAACCATTTTGCTCCCCACTAACATCACATGAAGTCATATACAGCTAATGAGGACTAGACCTTCTCTGTGGACACCCTCAATACTCTCTTCTCAGGCATGCATATTTGTTTGGTCCAAGCATTAAGATTTAAGAACAAACTCTCAAACACAATTTATCTGTCCCAACAGCCACATAAGCTTGCCTTTGACCACAACATAGGAGCCAGCTATGCTCTGCTGACCTTTTGAGAGAAATATCTCCTAGGTGACTAGCACCAGGGATGGGTGAGTGCAGCATGCCTCTACCCACAGGAGTTGTTTGAATGCACAGTAGTGCTACAAGCAATTTTCCCCCCAGCAAAATCTGTGATATAATGAAAGGGCAAGAAGTCACAAGTGTGACTTCTGTTCACTTGTGACGCTGTTTTTCACTTACTGTATTAGCTAGACCAAGTCTCAAGCACACAACTCAATGAAAGATTAGCCATCAGCTACAATCTGAGAGGATCTGAAGAAGGGATAGCTATACTAAAAGACAGTTAATCAAATTGTTCTCTCAGTTTTGAAACATGAATAAGGTCTTACTATGTTTTGTGACAGTTAGTTGTTGTAGCTACACGGAGAGGAGGGTCATAATGCAAAGGCCAGATTTTTATCCTCAGGAACGTGAGTGTAAATCCCAATGAAAGGGTGACAGCATGTAACTACCAAAGGACAGATTTTGGCCCTAAACTTGATATAAAAAAGAGTATTTTTTTCTATTATTGTTGTTGTTATGGGAAACAAATTGGGCAAATAACTTTTGGAAGGAAAGTGTTTTGTAATGGCCAAGAAATGTAATAGCAGAGAAAATAATGAAAACGGATTATCTAGATGAAAATAAGCTAATGAAGAAAAAATGTTTAGATCAGCAAATGAAACAGGGGGAAGATATCTAAAAAAAAAACCAACCCTCAGATCTTCCCTGTTCACAATCAATAAGCTGACTGCACATGTACAACAAAAGCTCTTTTTTTTCCCTGTTTAAAATATCTCTGACAGATACATTCATTTTTTACCTTTTCTTTCTTGCTCACCACTGCACTGAAGATGCTAGTTTCACATCCACATGGTAAGGTGAAATCAAGAATCACTTATAGCACTGAACAGAGTAGAACACTGGCTTTAGGAACCTACTTATCTACACATCCAAAAGAGTAAAAACGATGGGCTGGTTCAGCATAGTGATGGTGAAATAAGTCATTTGACAATATACAGAAGAATGACTCCAGTACCCTGGGAATCAATGGGAATCTTTCCATTTACTTCAGTGGGCAATGAACTAGCTATTACAGAGCGGAAAAAGACACATGGAGATGGTAGCTACTATTGTCAAAGTTTCCAGATCTCTGTTTTCCACATTCATGAGTGTATGAAAATACAATACTTTCCAGTAGGTGCACAAAGGACTTCATTTATGACTTAACATTAGAAAGGATGCTATTCCATAATTTTGTTCTACTGAAAACTGATCCATTATTTTCTTTAAATGCTGCTGTGTTCAAAGAAATTGCAGGAGCATTTTCTTTTTCTTCTTTCTTTCATTTTTCTTCTTTAGGTTTCTGTGCACCACTTACTATCTAGATTCTCCATGCAACCTTATCCAGGAGCCTTGTCACAATGTATTTCCAGCCTGTGGTAAGGATTGAGACTTAACAGTGTCACACAGTGAGAAAGGCTTACAGCATACCATAATGCAAGGCTAGTATTTACAGTTCTGCCTTTGAACAGCAGGTATTTAGATACTGCTGGACTGCCTATTGTTTGGGAATCTGGGGGATTGTAGGGGTGTGTGTGAGAGCAAGAGAAATCCCTGCTATAAATACCCAATAAGACATAGGAGGACATACTACGTGTGGGGATATTTCCACAACTGGGATGTATTGGTGATAGAGAATCATTCCAGAAGTGGCAATACCTGGCTGTTATTCATGACCTGGGGCTGCAATGATCTTATCTGAGCTCACAGAAGAAACACAGCTGCAAAACCTCCAAGATCCAGGGAACTGCAGGGAGGGTTGTGTGTGAATCACTGGAGAGGCAGAGCTCAGTCTCTGAGTCAGTCCTGAACTTATGCACTCAGCTTGATGCCAGAAGGGAGGTCTTTCAGACAAGATGAAAATCTTAGACGCACATCATTCTATGGATTTAGCCAGAGACAATGTTCATGACTTCCTCAAACCAGTCCCATATAAAGACTGTCAGTAAACAGCAGCTTCCCATTGCACCCAGAAATAACTTAATTCTGCTGGAGAATGTAGTGCTTTCTGTCCATAAAGTGCTTCTGCATTTCTGGGGTTTAAATATCCTATACATATAGGTTGCAAAAACAAGATGATTGTTTGCAATTGTAATTTACTGAAGACAACACTGGAAAATATTTTGGTGCTTAACTTTGCAAACGCCAATAAATGGACAGGAGAATCCAGTTCCAGTTATCCAATCCCTTTTTGCTGGACCATCTATAGGGATGATTGCAGAGCAGTCTGAGCAACCACACTTTATGTAACAGTTCTCAATTCTCCTATGGCCTTACATTTCTCATTGCCTTTAGTAGGCAAGTATTTCTGAAAGGAAATATCCTAATATTTCTCAGAAATACAGCTCCATTATTGACACATAAGGGAGCTCTAGCACGCACAAAGCTCTCCCACTGTCTGGCACCGTTATCATGCTGTCTAGCCTTGCTCATAATAGATTCAGAAGATGAGTAGTAAAAAGGCACCAAATGCCGGCAACTCATGAATATTAGTGACTTCACCACTCATGTGGCAGCATTGGCATAAACAGTGGAAATGGCTATTGTCTAAAAAGCCAGTGGATCAGTCTATGCAGACCAGAAAAACATCTATTTCTATTTGAAAAACACTGATGATGGTTAAAACTGATCTCACATGCCTCTAGATTTTCATAATGCAGTGGGATTATCTCAGGAGGCTAATTTCTAAAGGATTTGTTTCACATGCTGCTAAAGACTCCTTGTTAAAAGAACTTCCATCTTCAATATGCTGGACATGGAAGAGGTAATTCAGCATCAGAGGGATAAAATGTCAGCACCCCCTCTAGCCCTTATTTCTGGGGGAAACAGTGCAGAAGAAAACTTCTTGGTATCATCTTTTTGAAAGGTGTGAAATACTGCTTTTACCAATCATGAGCCAAAACCTTAAATTAAACTTAAAACTAAACTCTCTCTCTCTATATATATATATATATTTCCCCCTAGACAATAGACTCTGCTCATTGAATTTTTCATCATGATTTTGGTGGATATGACTGAAATATTGCCATATTATTTGATCATTCATTTGGAAAAATATGTTGTCCTGACACATTATTTTGCTACATTGTAAAAACACACTGGATACACTGGATATAGAATTAAAGCCTGCTTCCAAGTCCTTTAGCTAGCTAGTGACAAAACTGGACACAGCTCTTACATTTGAAAAGAACAAAGGGCAAATTCTACTTTCTAGATTATAGGTAGAAACCTGAACTAAAAATTTGACTCTTAAGTGAAGTAAAATAAAAGCAAAACAAAGCCTACGTTGTGGGCAAGAAAAATATCATAAACACTCTTAGAAAAAAAAGAAAAGATCCAATTCAGCTCTGACACAGCAATCCACTTTACATTCAGATTGCAATTATTCCTACTTTGACTTCACCAAAAGATTTGTTTCTGTAAGTGTACTAATACTGAATAGAACTTTACTTTGGGAATATTGCCATTATTATTCCAATGGAATTAATCTCTCGGGAAAGTGAAAGTAAATATAATGGATCTGAGAAATAGCAAAAAGGTGACAGAGTCTTCTTGAAATAGACTGAGCCTAACAGGCACTTATTCTTCAAAAATGACTCTTTCATACAAACTGTTAGGGCTCCTATGACTATAAAGTATTCTTAACTGTGTTTCTAACATGCAATTGCGGGAGAAGAAAAAAAATACTTTGCATTTAAAAGGACATCTATCTCAGTTTAGATATTTGGGGTACACCAGCAGGCCCAACATAGACTTAAAATGTAAGCTGATCCTCAAAATACATGAAGGGGGTAGATGGAGCAGGAAATTTCTTTAGATGTGACTTGATGAGGGTTAATGATCCCCCAATTATGTATGTGCTTTCTTAGGTGATAAAGTACCAGCATCTCCCTTTGCCTCACTGTTCTGGTAGATTTGTTTTTTCAGCAGCCAGATAAAGTCTGCTGTTCATTGAGAAACACAGACTACAGACAAGGTTGCTTGAGACAGAAAAATAACCCAGTGGTTTAATAAAGCAGACTTTTCCTATATTTCAGCACTTTAAATAACAAAGTCACTGTGACTTGAAAACTGACTATTGCTTTTCACCCTCTGAACACAAAGAACAATGTCACTACAATTAATGAACCAAAAAGCAAGATGACCTTAATTTAAATACTTAAGGAACAATTTAGGAAGCTAAAGCATTTAAAAGGCAAGGAAGACTACTAGTTTGCCTCTCTGATTTGGAGATCGCACAATTTTATTTGAAGAAGACAGGAGAAAAAAAGTATTATAAGCAATAAGTCTCTTGTGCTGTGCTGTTAAACTGTTATTGTGTTTTGGAGTGTTTTTCTGGAGAAACGTGGAACCATTCCATAGACACAGCAGAGCTCTGCCTTCTGTTAAGGGCTGCAGGACCATTGAAGTTTGAACTCGCTCAAACAGATCTGTCATGCTTTCAATTCCCCCTACCTTTTTTTTTTCTTGCAGTGGATTGAAATGTGACCAAATAGCAGCATGACTGTGAATGGAAAAGATAATTCTCACATGACATTTTTCTCAGTGCTTTGGGGAAAACACATACATATGAATACATCTGCCTATGTCTGAATCAAGATGTGAAAAAAAAATTAAGGCAAATTCACATGAAGCTTTTTATGAAATTGAAAACATACTTAAAACCTCTTCTATGTATTTGTTTTGTTTAGACTAATTAAGACTTTTGCTTTATGTTACCACAATAGACACTGAACATTTGCAACATGTTTACTGAGGTTAAAGGAATTATGGGATGAATTTGTATCTATTACACCATTGTCCTTAAGCAACACTGTTGCACAGTGTGCATTTGGGATTTATTTTTATCAGACAAAAGGTGACTTGTCAGTCTAATCAGAGACATTTTACATCCTCAATACATCATATAATACAGAATACTAAAAAGTTATGTTCCCCAGGAAAAAAAAAAAAGTCCTGTTTTGTTGAAACCCCATATTACCATGTTGCATAGCAGGGTTAAAGATGGAGGCAAAAGTATTTATGAATTGGCTATGTTCTATAGGTTGCATAGCCTCTCCCATATCTGTGTAACTTGTTATACCAGTGGCTTTCCTTATCATGAACTGAAAAAAAGATAATTTCTGAACTGAAATATTTCCAAAAGAGTGAAAACTAACTTAAATATTCTAACACTAAGGATACAGGGATTAACTTCTGTTGTCACCCCCTCCCCTTCGCAACACACACACAGAACAAGAATTCACTTCCTTATTAAAACATGATGGTGGAACTAGCTTTTTACTAACACAATATTTTTCCATGTCCTACTCACAAAGTCTAAATTACATTAGAGTCAAGCTTCAGCTATATTAACTCTCCTCTTCCAGGGAGAGTTTTTTCAATACATATCTTTTGAGTTTCTCCAGCAATATGGAGATCTATGAAAGCTCATAATTGAAAAAGCAACTTTAGATCTTAAAAAAACTTTTAAAAACTCAACTTTTGTATTGAATATTGCTAAATTTTCCTGTAGCCTAACTGCTGGTAGATTGGTATCAGCACTCTTCCCTTAACATTATGTTTTACAGGATAGCATGATACTAAGATGACAGTAAAACTCAAGGCCTTGATTCATGATTTTTGGCATTTTATGCTGTGTTAACTGAAGAAGTTAGTTCTTCCAGCTGTTCAGTCTTCTGTGATCCAAACCTCTACCCAAGGCTACTGTCCCTCTAACGGAGAAAGCAGATGGGAGGTATGTCCCAATGGGAGAGCTCTCCACTGCCTCTCATTCATAGCCTGGCATATTAACTACCATTTTAAAATGGCTACTTCAATTTAAATCTAAATGCAAGCTATGGATTGGAATAGCCATGAGGAATTGCTACAGAGCACATTTTGCATTCATATTTTCAATGGGGCTTCTAATCTCCTGGAGCAGGGCTGAGGCAACAGCTGGGAGGGGTAATTCTGACATCATCCTGTTCAGGAGTGGAGGACTCATTCTCTTGTGGAGGTACTAGGACATGTTCAATTGTTATATGGTCAAAGCTCTCATGGCTGAAAGAGCACTGCGAAAGAAATGAGACCTCCTTGCTGAGAGAGGTCACACATACATCTCTTCTAGGGGAGTATGGTAACTGCAAAGCTACAGGTTGATGTGGGTGCAGTTTTGCAGTTATTTAAGGAATGCTGAGCCAGTTTTAATGCATCTATATAAGCAGGTTTGCAATGATTTAAAAAGTCAGTAACTGCCTTTGTACACAAGGCCTTTCTGCAGACAGAAAGAGTAGCATCTTCACATCTAATAGCTAAGCAGGTTTGTGGTGACCACTGCTATCACATATTGGTTACCAATGAGAGAGTACAAGATGATGAATGAGTGAAGAAGGGTGAATAAAAACTGAATCGGGCCTGGCTTCATGGCAACTCAGTTCAGTGAGTCAAAAACAGCAGGATAGCAAGCAGGTTTAAGAGGTAAAGGTTACTGAAGTTTAGGTTACTTTTAGTATTTTCAATGCTAAACCTTAAAACAAGCATCAAAAGCAATTTTTTTCTTTTGCCTCATCCCTCTAAAAATCCATGAAAGTTTCTTTCTGCTTATTCCCTTACCTTGAGGAGCTCTTACAAAGACAGCTCAGATGCGAACCAAACTTCAGGAAGGATGTTCTGCTCTAAATATTCCAGAAGTGGCTGAATGGTGCAGGAGGTCACATCACTTACATCACTTGCATAATATGTTAGACAGCAGTTGACCTCAGAGCAAAACCCAGGATGTTCTTGGTCCCACTCTCTTTAACCTCTTACATGCCAAACAACTTTCTCACTAAAAGAAGTGATTCAGATATTTTGCCCCAAAACTGCCACAGAAGAAATTAAAATTTTGTTTTCAAATAACTACTGGAGGCCGGTAGAAGTGATGCATTCCTAATTAAATACTTGGCATTGAATAAATTAAATGGCCAGTGCCATTCATAAAATTCTTAATTTTAGACAACAGGGAGCTTTTTAAGAGAGTAGGTATAAGTAAACTCAACCAGAAGGAAATCAGACAGGCTGCCTGGGAAATAGAACTACCTAGAATAATCACTAAACTAGGGTCACTCTGGATTTTGTTTTAAGTTCATGAATTGAAATTGAAAAGCTCTGGCTTTTATCTTGAGAGAGAATATAATTTAAAAATAGCTTTATAAGGACAATACATGCATCAACAAGACATGCACATTGAACTAAAATTGGATTGTTTTAATTAAGAGTTCTTAAATTACAGAAACATACAAGAACCACCACTGCTGAGAACCAAAAATGAAGTTATAGGAGGAACTTCAAGCAACATGAAGATGAGGGAAGGAAACACTGCCAATGCTGCTAAAGAGCAGTAAGGAAGTCAGGGGAAACAACACTGCTGACTAGAAGAGCTGCAAAGTCCTAAAGGGGTTCACGGCTCCAGACCATAGTCCTGAGCCATAGTCCTTTGAAAGAGATCTATTTCTTGAGTCATGAAGTTCAGTTAAAGTAGTCTCAAACTTCTGAGAAGGGCAATAAAAATGCATAACTAAAAATAAAGCCTAAACTCAAAAAAACCTTGCATGGTTTTAGCTAATATGGCTTAAACAGTAGTCTTCAACACTATGTTTAGTTGGGCTGCACAGAAACCACTGAAATTGAAAGAGGTTTCTTAAATATGTCTGGTGCAACAGACCTAGACTGGCCAGTAACAGGAAGGAGACCATCACATGTGAATATATTTTGGAGAAATGTTTGCCCTGTTTGTCCTGGATGAACTATTTAAAGGTGAGTTAGGAACAACTGCATACATCGGGAACAAATTACTAGCTGGAATGGAGGGTTGCAGTATACTGTTTTTTATAAATGCCCAGGCCACTCAGAGCCACTAAGAACTCAAGCTTATGACAAAAATCAAGAATAAAACTTGATTCAAAGCAAAAAACCTTAAACTTTGGCTTGAGTTCACTAAGTGTTTTAAGCAAAAAAGCAACTGTCTTTAAACAAGCGAAATATAAAAGACTATAATCAAGTTGAAAGATGACACCAGGAGCAGTGGATATCATCAAGGGAGGGCTGCTATTCATAAGGACCTAGACAAGCTGAAGGAATGGGCCAGCAGAACTTTATGAAATTCAACAACGACAAGTGCCAAGTCCTGCACCTGAGAAGAGAGAACCCTTTAAATGATAAAGGCTGCATTGGACTGACTGGGGGGCAGCTCTGCTGAGGACAACCTTACTGTCAGACAGTAAGCTGAACCTGAGCCCGCAGTATGCCCTGGCAGCCAAGAAGGCCAATGGCATCCTGACTGTATCAACAGCAGCATAGCCAGTACATTGAGGGAAGTGATTATGTCCCTTTGCTCAGCACTCATTAGGTGGCATCTAGACTACTGTGTCCAGTTTTGGGTCCCACAGTACCAGAAAGACAGTGATAAACTGGAACAAGTTCAACAGAGAGCCACCAAGATGGTTGGGGGTTGGAGCACATGGCCTGTGAGGAGAGGCTGAGAGACCTGGGCTTGTTCACCCTGGAGGAGAGATGGTTTCAGGAAAGACCTAACAGCAGCCTGCCAGGACCTAGAAAGAGGTCATCAAAGAGACAGAGCCAGGCTCTTTGCAGTGGTGTATGATGGGAAGGCAAGAGATAAGGGACGTAAGTTGAAACAAGAAAGAGTCAAAATAGCTATAAGGAGAAATTTCTTCCCTGTGAGAACAGTCAATTACTGGAACAGGTTGCCCCAAAGGTTGTGCAGCCTATGTCCTTGAGGGTCTTTAAGATCTGACTCGGTAAAGCCCTGAGCAACCTGATCTGGTCTCACAGCTGAGCCTGCTTTGAGCAGGAGGTTGGATGAGAGGCCTCCTGAAGTCCCTTCCAATCTGAATTTTCTTGTGATCATTCTGTGACTATATTAAATAAATTTAATACATTTGTGAGGAGTCTGGTTCAGAGCACACAAAAATGAAGTCTTCTCTCCACAGGAATTCTGTGACAAAGGCAGCAGATGGGCAAATTTCTTTATTCTTGATGGAGGGATAGAGAAGTGACTTGAGCATCCCTATTGAGACTATTTATAAGGGAACATAATGTTAATCATGTGATTGTGTATTGTGGGGGGAAGAAGTGGCTTGATTAAAATGAGAACTAAACTAAAATGAAATTTGAGGTTAAAGAATGGCTGGTTCTTTTCCTGCACTGCACAATCAGCTCTTTCCACTGTCTCTGCATGTTGTGGTGTCTCTCATAACAAAGCTCCATCAAGTACCATTTGCTGTGGAATAACAAATGGAGACATCCCAGAATAAAATGGATACTTCTGCAATGGGTACTTCTGGCACTGAGGGCAAGAGAAAGGTTCATACCTAGGTCTTCTCCTCTCAGGAGTGTGACAACTGAAGAACAGGACAGCCTTCCCTCTAAAGGCAGCAGTGTCTTGCCATCATAGATCCTTCCTTCTCTGAAACTCTTTCACAGGGAGACTGCCCAAATATTTTGAAGAGTACACTCCAAGGATGGGGACTAGCACCCTCACTAGCAGCAAAATAGACCTGAAGACATGAGAGGGCAAGGCTTCATACTTCTTCATTGCCACTGGCTATTCATTTCTTGCTAAAAATCCAGTTTAATACTTTCGATTTAGGAAAGATGAATGTCCACAGCAGGGAAAGTAAACATGAACTATGGAAAATATTTTTGGTTAAACTGGAAAGGCTGTAGCCAAGATATTTCCCGCTTAACCTTCATCAAGGAAAAGGTCAAAAAAGGCCAACGTGTTTAAGCAGAGCACAGAGCAGAACAGAACAAAACTTCCTATGAGAAAGATTAAGCTCACATTCTTTTGTCTTTCATTAGAACTTTTAGAACATTACTTTACACTTGCATTTAAAATGGCTTCCTGACAGCATTGAACACAAGGTCTTAAAGTAGGAAGACTAAAAGGTAAAGGCATAAATGAATAACAGTTCATGTACTGCATACAAAATAGGGAAGAACAGGAGGGACGCATGAGAGACAGCAAAGGAGAAATAATACCTTTAGACTTAGCAAATTATACAATACATGGTGCCCGAGGCAATCTTCTATCCCATGTACTTATACCCCATATACTTCCATGTACACATACTTTAAGCTGAACCATTCCCAGGGCATATGTAGCTTTAACCACAGTAAAAGATTTTTGTTTTACATGAGGCTTCTAAGGAAGTGAGAATTTTCTTCCAGCTCTACTAAAAGAGTAAGCCAGAAATGAAGCTCTCCAGCTATGTCAGTTCCAAACTGCTAAGCACACAGATCAGCCTCCTCTTTTACATTACTCCCTCCCTATGTCCATGACAGCAACTAAAAGGTAGATATTGGCCAGTAAAATATGATATCTGGTAAATGCCATGATTCTTGGAAGTGTTTGATTATGCCATAGTGTGCTCAGGATTTCTCCTGGAAGAAGAGAGAAGGACACCTCTGAGCAGACTGATATGTGGATGGATCAACAGATACGTGCAAGAAGCACACCGACATGCCACTTAGGGAGAGAATGTGTTTTCTTTCTATCCTCCACCTGCCAAATCTGGTCTACCTTCCTCAGGTAGATCTATCAGCCACGATTCAGACTCCTACTTCGTTTCTTTTAGAAGTTCCTTATCCACCCAGACTCATTTGTGATGTCTGTAACTATGGTGTCAGAATAGCAGCTTACTGCCCACCTGAATTTTCACCCTCAGCTGTACAGTAACTTTGTTCCTGTGGAGGGTAGCGTAGGTGATTCATGATGAAGCGAGGCAAAGAACTTCTTCAAACAATGAGCGTGGCCCACGCAGAGCTTTGAAGATAAGGGCAGAGACCTGGGCTCCTCGTTTCACACCAGCTGTGACTCAGCAAGGTGTCTGGAACAGTGGAGTGAGGCATTCCTGAAGATCTGCGCTGCCCTGTGCTAGGCTCCTATCCAAATTCACTGCAATACTTTTTCTAAAGATGAGTTGTTTCACGGTAAGGTATGACTTCAAAAAAAAAAGCCCCAGACCCATAAACATATGAGTCACTGAGCCAATTCCAAACTGAAAAGCCCAGCACATTCTTTTATTGCAGGAGGGGAAAAAGTGGCAGTTTTGGCCAGCTGTAGCTAGCTGGCTACTGAAAAAACTGAATAGTTCAGACAGCTACCAGATTCAACACACTGGTGCTACATGTGTCTGTGTCTCTTTTCCACTATCACAGCAGCACTGGTGTCACAGTTAAGGCTTTGGTATAGAGCTGTAATAGTGCAGTAATATAGAACTGCTGAATCACCATTGCTCATCACCTGAACGGTCTCTGACTGATGGGCAAATATTATTCCTGTGGCAATGTAAAAACTTACTCTAGTGTGTCAGACTTTGCACTGGAGCTCCTGAGGTGTGTGCATGCATTACCATTAGTAATCTCCAACAGAGGAGTGAATTGGATGGGTCAGAGCAGTAGCACCTTAACCCATTCCACCTGGAGCTGCTGATGCTCTTGTGTCAATGACCTCCGTAAACAGCACAGAGTATGTAATAACCAGCTTTATCCACACTACGCTTGAACCAGTGCCCAAAGGGAGAACCAGCAGAAAATCAGCAGTGTGCTAGATTTACTTCTGAGTATGGTTGCAGAGCTCACTCACCACACACAGATGCATTCAAGCTCCTCGACACACACTCCTCTCAAATAACCCTGTGGGTTTCTGACAACAGTCAGGGATTCTTACTCTGCACACAGAAGGAGAGACACACATGGTCTTCTCACACTGCTCATGCTGTACAGCTGCCAGGAAGAGCAGTGAAATCTTCAGGCTTAGACACAGGGAAGACAGGGGTCCTAAAAATAGACAATGTCAGCATATGGCCACACAACACCCTTGTCCAAGACAGTGTGGAGCTCAGTGCTAGCTACCCATGCCCTTATTTTACATGGGTTTTCCAGCCCATGGTGGCATGTTCTCCATTCCAAAGGACTCAAAGGATTTGATGGACATCATTTTTACCTTTCTTCCAAGAGAAAAACAGACTGAAAGGTACCAACGACCAAAAATGACTATTTGTAACACAGACCTATCTCTTAAGATACAGTTATACTGCACCTCAGACCCCTCACAAGTTTCTGAGGTGCAAGGCAAAAAGTCTTGCATTCATATAAAGGAAAAGCTTTTACACAAAGTTAATGAAAGGGGAAAATAGGATGTGAACTGGAAGGAATGGAGAAGAGCTAAAAAAGGGACATAGCTGTTTCAACACTTCTTTGTGGTTGTTCATCTTCCTATGTTGAATTAACTTGTTATTTTTTTGAGGAGTCTAGCGATCCCTGACCACACATCTCCCAACTTCTCATCATTTTACCCTTCCTCACTTCAGAAGATTCGTGCTTATGAGAAATTCTCCATATGCAGGAGAAAAAAGATCATAGAACTAACTCAGCAGCCTTTTGAGCCGAGTTTGCAGAGCAGTAGACCACAGGAAGCCTTCCTCTATGAGCCTATGTGCCAGCAATGGACTCAGGTTTATAGTGAGATAAGAAATGCTGCCTCTCCACCCACTTAAAAGAAACTACAGGAATGCCTGGCAGGTAAACTTGGGTTAACTTCAGAACATTTTTATTGCTCTATGATAATGGTCTCCGTAAATCCTACAAAATGGCAACCAGACAGTGATACAATCTCAGTTCTTGAATTGCCTTTAGATGTTAAATACATCATAACAATCCAGGGTAAATTCACGTGTCATATTAGGGACACATTCAGGAATCCAGGTATTAGAACTATTCTTTTCAATAAAATAGCAAAAGACACCAAGGGAATCTCTGCTAAAATGACTGCAAAGGTTGACTTAACGCATATTTCTTTATTGCTAATAAGCCACCAAAACCAAAATATTATTCTAAAATCTACTATCATTGGCTTTTTTTCAGTCCTTGGAAAAAGTGATGGCTAAAATGTATCCTGTGCTGATTATTTATGGCATGTTCAGTTTATTATTGCACTACTGTTCTCTAATTTGTGACTGGCATGCCCTGAGGCAGCCAAGTCAGTGGGAGGTAATCCTCAAAAGATTTAGCATAGCTAAATCCAGAAACATATGGTATTGAACCTTCTAATTTTTTTTTTGTCCTTCTTCCAACTGTAGTCCAACCTCTCACACCTGTACAATCTTCCCTTATTCCTCACTACCTCTTCCTGCTTGTAAGTCCCTACAGCACCTCTGTCCCCCTAAATTTCACCCACCCCTCAGCCTTTGGAGACATTCGTTCAATTAACGACAGCATTTTCAAAACATCTTGCCATAACTCAGATGATTTTGAATGAATAGGCTAGGCATTTCTCTTGTCACTGTAACCCCGTACTGAAGCTGATGACACTTTAAATGGGTACTGTGTTCCATTTGTATGGTTAGCACCTCAATCACATTTAATCTAAAACGAGCACACTAGCCTCTTCAAGTGAATCACAGCACCTGCTGTTCAAATGGAAGACCTGCCTTATGCTTTCTTCTGTGGAAAGTGTAGGAGATACCTTAAAGTGATGTGCAAGAATAACATCAAAGCTATTCAAATAAAGACAATGTTTATCCATAGCATTGCTCATCTGTAGGCCAACCAAGAAACTCAAGTCCCTCCAGCATAAGCACTTTAGCAATCCTTAAAAAGTAAGTGGATAAGCTCCATCCCGTATGTGTTCAACTGAAAGAGGCAAGTGTCTTTGAAGGTTTCTAAAAGGAAATCCTGTCTGCCTAACTGAAATGCCTGGAGGCTTTCGGAGGAAAGCCCTTCATTGATTAGATAAAGAACATGGGTACTACCTTTAGGTAGCTGCTTCATAAGTATTTAATATTCAGGACAGCTTAAGTGCCTTGGCTATGCAGACTGGATGCCACCCTCAGAATCTCATTCATCTTTTTATAGCAGCAGCTAGGCATGCACTTGTGTTTCTTTCCTCTTTTCTCCCCCACACATCTTCTCTCCAAAGCTTTTTTGTTTATTTAAAATGTCAGAAACAGTAAGCAGGCTCTTTCCAAACTCTGAGTCACCCTGCAGCAATTCTCTGCATAAAAATGGATATGCTTTTGTTAAAACCACACGCATTTAGCCTTTTGCTCATCATGACACTGGCCCAGTCACGTGTCTGTTATCACACATCCCCCCACTGACGTGCACGGTGCCCTGGTTCCTGGCAGGAGGTTTCACCAGGCAGCTAAGTGACCTTCCCACATATACCCCCCGAAGGGGTGGTCACGTTTCTGCCCCTCCTGCCAGGCCACAGGATCCCACCACTTCCCTTGCACCAGCTCTGCACTGAGCTAGCTGCCCGCTTGGTGGGCTGAATCAACTCACTAAACTGGCAGCAAAACCAGCTTTCCGCTGCGTTGGTGAGCTCATCCAGCACACCAGGAGATCCTTCAGGAGCTGGACTGGGTGCAAGGGAGGAGACAGAAACACACAGCAGGAGATGGAGGATGGGAGTTTCAAAAACCTCTCTTTCCAGGGCAGGGAGCTATTCTACTGGCTTAGCTGTGTCAAGCAACCGCACCCTCCGGCACAATAAAACCTCTTTACATAATGGAAGATATCAGACAAATGAGCAGAAATTCCAGGGGGAGGAGAGGTGTGATTACAGTAAACCTCAGGAAAAACAATGATTTTTTTTTTTTTTAATTTCCAGGCCTAACATACACAAACCCACCATATCACAGAGTATCCATGTGTTGACATACAGTGAGATTTGGGATTTCTGTTAGTTTCTTTCATGCTTCTGGAGCTACACACATCTCAGCTTCCTCAGCAACCATGAGGATTAGGTTTAAAAAAAAACAGAAAGGAGAGAGCTAAGCTTCTCACATAATATCTTGACTCCAACACTTGAAGCTTCAAAAAGGAGGCTAAATATCATGAGACTACTGATAAAAGTCAGGAGAGTTGGCAGTTCTGCAGACATTCATGGGCTTGTTAACATGTTTTTCTCTTTTTTAAGTAAAAACAGACAAAACAGTACACACGGTACAATAATGAACATCTTGGCACATCGCAATTACAATACTGGAACAGACCACTATTCTGTTTTTATGGATGCTTTTGAGAAAAACAAACCCTATTTTCAGCTCCCTGTTACATTTATTCTCCAGAACTCATGTGCCAAAGGTTTCCCCGTTTTCTCTGTGTGCTTTCCAAAAGGACTCCATCTCCTGGGAAGCACCACAAAAATACAGCTGCTGTAGAGCAGCTCCTCTCCTTGCTAAGATGGATTACAGTCACATCACAAAGAGAAATGGCAGCATAAAGTGCCATAATTACACCCCGACAGCATCAGGAATGATTTTTTTTTTTTTAAGAACAGAAAACTGTTGACTTTTGGTGGGTAGCTTTCATTTAGAAACTCCCTGAAATATTCTGTGGAGTATTCTGGCCTAATATATGAAATAGTTCTCATTTCCATAGTACAGCGCCATATCTAGCAAGCTTCCAGAATATGACTGTAGTAGTGTCATACTAGCTTGTGACAAAACTGGTGATAAAAATGACTTTTGTTCAGCATTCCACCAATATTACCAACTTTGTAGGGGCCTCTAAAATTTACAAGGTAGAATTATAGTCAATGGCAGTTATAATTTGTGCTATGAAATAACTCAAAGCAAAATTTTAAGAAAGTCATGAAGAACTCTTGGGTGAAAAGGTCAACCATACAAAAATGTTTCCCTGTAACCAAATCACTAGTGATGGTTAAGGCTTGGAAAGCTCAGAGCTCCAGGTTTAATAAAGCACACACAGTAACAAAAGCTTACCAAACTCTTTAAGCAGATTCTGAGAGTGGAAATGTAATTTCTGGGAGATTACTGATACCAAAACTGTTGTCTGCAGTGCATAAAACAGAAGATGAATCAAGTATTATTTTTCACAGAAAAAAATCTGAAGACACCAAAAAAAATAAAAAGGAATTAAATTCACTTGTTAAAAATATTTTTTGAGCAAGAATTGGAGATATTAAGGCAAGGATCTTACGGGGCTCAGAAAAGGGTTACCTTGACATAGCTAAAATATGCTAAAATAATTCAGCTAGGATAAAAAGTGTCTGGTTTGGCAATTCATATATTACTGTCTTGCATTTCTTGCATTCTGAGGCAGAACTGGTGAAGGCCGTAAGAACCTTTGTATTTTAGTGCATGCACTAATTGACAACAACAACAGGAGAGTTACTACCCTCTGATCACACTGAAATGGTAGTGAAATCTGGCTGAGAATTAGTGCTGGAACAAGAATAGTGAAAGATGGAAAAAAAAAAAAAAAAAGGAAGGCGGAGGGAATATTAGGGGGCTGCTGATACAGCTGTGAAGGCAGAGCAATGATTTAGATTTTGTTGTTAAAGGGGGAAGTAGGCTGCCTTGCTGCTACTACCAGGGCACAGCAAGAGGGAATAGTCCCACTTCCTTCCCCTCCTGCTTTACATATATGTAACGGACATGTATGTATGGATGATGTCTACAGGTAACTGAGTCACAGGGAAAGCTATGTGACTTAGTAGAATACTCACTATATCAATGGCATATTCACTTGGTACATACACCCCTTCCCCTGCACCATTAGTGCCTGTGATGGAGGTGTTAGGAAAATGTATGAAAAAGACAACCAGTGGGTGATGTGTATCATCTCTGTGAGCAGTGCTATTCAATGCCTTCTAACTTAATATCCTCAAATGTCCCAACACAGCAGTTAAAATTTAAACAGGCATTCGGAAAACACACTTTTTATCCCATTATCAGTATGGATGGGATTACAATGAGGGTGGTAATGGTGGAAAAATTTGGGGAGAAATCTGGTATCAGCAGCAGGAGTAGCCACTAATTGGATTCTTTCTGTGTCACCACAGAGTTGTCACGGGACTCTCGTTCTCTGTTGAACTCTGCCGCTCTCGAGGCACTCAGAGGCTTTCTCAATTGTTATCACATCAGTCTGCCTTCCCACTCAAACACAAATCCCCCAAAGCCCTTTTAAAAGCTAAGAAAATCATGAAACCCATGACTCCCATGACATCTGTGACAAGTGTCCAGCCTTGCTTGGATAAGAATAAGTCCTGCCATTACACAACACTCAAACTCCTGATACTGCATGAACATATAACATAGAGAGCAGTATTTAAGTCAAACACAACTAGATAATAAACTGCAAACTGTCAAAATAGTATGCAATGAAGTGATCTAGTCAGAACAGAATTTGCAAATCTTTCAGAATAATTTTTTCCATAGCTGTCTAACTTCCACTGAGTGTGGGTTTTATAATTTCTTCCACGTTTGAAAGCACTCTCCCCAGCATCACAACATTTTTAATAGTCTGCTTTTATCAGTTCTTGACTGGAATGAGAGCGGTTATAATAGTTTTCACATTGATACTTGCCACCTCTAGGACAACTCAGGTTTCTTATACGGATTCTTTCCCTAATGACCTTTTGATTTAGCCTACTTTTTGAAAGTGTATGTACATGACATTTGGAAATTTATCAATTTTTTTAAATGTGAAATTATGCCAATCATAATTAATTCTTTTTCCTCTGAAACTGACTCAAAAATCAATGAAGGCCAAGGAGACATGTCATGCAGAAGGAATTAAAGTTGCATATTATGATGGAACAAGCTCACCCACCTCGATTATAAAGTGCTAAGAAGAGGAAGCCCCTGACAAGCAATAAACTGACACATAATTAAGACAATTCAGGGCAGAACACATTCGGGCTGGAAAAAAATTTCTTGGGCTCCGTCTCAGTGCTCGGAGCAGTGAGAGAAAAAAAAAAGTGACACTTTGAAAACAACTCTATGAAGGCAATCAGTATCTGACCCAGTCCTCTCTAGCTGAGGGGAGGAAAATATGAGAGCAGAAGAAACCCACCAGATTTTGTGCAGTGCAGATTCCCTCACATCACAAACACAGTAGATAGTACAGACATGCCTGGTATGTTCAGCATTCCATATCAAGCAAAGATGAATTAGCCACAGCAAAAATGTATCACAGCTTTCATGCAGCAGTTTATGGATCTTTTTATACCTCTGGAATTTTTTACCTTGAGCATATCACATATCTACCGAAGTTGTACTGGTCTCAGATCTTTTCCTCATTTTATTTTCCTCATTTTTATTTTCCTCATTTTTCTCTCACTATGAGGAACATCTTTGTGATTTCTGAACGCTTTCACAGCTGCTAGGATGCTAATGGGAACTTCATGTGTGTACTCAGCACAAGTGCTCTCAGGAAAAAAAAAAACAATGTCAAAGGAAGGTATGTAGAAGTCACCATAAATATGTCTTTGAATGTTTACCATCTGGAACAGTAGATTACATTTTGACAAGAAGCTGGACTGTCCTGTGGGCATTGTCTTTTAAACAGCCCCATCATTATAAAGGAAGGGAAAACATGATTTTCTGTTCCTAGGTTCTCAGCAAGATTTTCTGGCAGTGCTAGACAAACTCGTTTTTTTCTAGTAAATTAATAACAAGATGGGCATGTGTATTTAGCTATGCAGTTTCTTAAAAATATATTTTCTTATAGATCATCTGATCAGTGATCTGACAATACCCATGGAGAGGACCATGTTTCAGTTAGGCTGTGACAGCAACAGATTGTACATCTTACAATGTTACATATTGCTGCACCTTATCTTTGTTAGAGGACTAAACCTTTGTGTGCTGAAGCTGGTGCACTGGGCTTCTCACGGTACACAGTGGGAAGAGTGAAGAGGAGAAGTCCAATATACAAGGCATACAATGCTTTAACACATGATCAGAGTGGGGCTTTTTTGGTTTTGTTTTTCATTATTTAAGCTTGTAAAAGTTTCCATCACTTTTTACAGTGAGAGAGAGTGGACTGAGAGAAAAATCAAAAAGGTCCAATTTATTCACATAAGTCTTCGTCTGGTCATGCAATCTTATTAGGGATTTAGCTAATTCTCTGTTTGAAATTACTGTGGGTCAGTTATGAGGACACATTCTTGCTGAAGAGTGTGTTTGAAAATACAAACTGAGAATAACCTGTAAAGGGGCCAAAGAGCCTGCTCAAAAAAAAAAAAAACCCAGGAAAAAAAAAAAAAAAAAAAAAAGGTTAACAAAAAGTTGCTTTGAGGCAAAAATGTATGTGCAACTTGAAACATGGTTTTATGGGCATTGTTACACAGCTGAATGCCAAAATCACAAAGCACCAGCCATAAATCCTCTTGCTCAGACTACTAAACAGATATTATTTCCAAACAGATAATATACAGTATTATTTATAGCATATCTCACCTGTAAATGGTGAGGACAGTGTTAGATTTCTTTCACAAGTAGGAGACCAATAATTCAAAAGCACCACAGGTATGTGGGAGTTAGTGTGAAGATCTGGTGTAGTGTGAAAGAAACAAATCATTTTGTTATTCTGCACAAGATATATACACAGTAAAATGATTTATTAAAAAAGGAACATATATCCTGCCCTCTAGTTTCCCCATCTAAATAATTTAAGAGTAAAACAATGAGAACATTTTAATTCTCTGATAACCTAACTTACTCTAAGTAATGATAACATTTCCGACTTTCTAGCTAATTTGCTGGGCTCCCCTGCTCCAGACATCAATGAACTTAATAGTCAAATTAATGAAAATGATAACAGAGAGCTTGCAATAACTAAATTCTAATTACATTTCTGCCCCTCTTCCTTCCTAAACATTAAATTTTCCTCACATTTAATTAACACTTCAGATCGCTTGTTTAGAATCTACAAATATAGTGAGACTTTAATGATCCATTATAGTGATGCTACTTAGTTTCCAATGACTTGTAAAACTTTCACAAACAGATCTGCAAATGAATTACATCCATCTGCTCTGCTGCAGCTGCAGGAGCAGCATTACATTGCATGCTGCTTTTTACTACATTTCGGACTTTCTCTTAACTTTAAGCCCATGTGTAAGCCAAACCGTCTCTATACCGATCATCAGAAGCCCAGCCAGGTTTCTGTAAAGGAGTCTTCAAACTTTACAGACATCCCAAATGTACTTTCAAAACATTCGGGTTTGCTTCACAGCTGAGCCACAGACCGGCTACACACTGCCCGAGCATCTTCGGCAAAATCGAAGAAACACTCTGCTGCGATTTCTCCGCCCGCCCGACCACACAGTTTGCAAAAGCCTGTTTAAATACGGAAGCATTTATCCCCCCAGAAACAGCAACAAACATCATATCACTGCCACTTCTCCCTTCCCGGGGCTTTCAGCACGTGTGTGCGAGCGAGGAGAGAGCAGTGCGTGCGAGCGAGAGCAGTAGAGGGGCACATGAAATGGGAAGATAGGCTGCTCCAGAGGAGATTTTCTAATCTACACCTTCAAAAGCGTGACCTTAACTGCATTAAGAGTGTTAGCTCTATGAAGACAGCCAAGCATCAGGCTATGGTCGCTGTTATCTGTCAGCCATACAATAGCAGCATTGATAAGGCAGCAGCAACTGGCTTTGACAAGTGTGCTGTGCTAGCATTCCTCTGAAAACCGTGAAGGAAAAAGAAGGAGGGAGAGAGACAGAAGCATGAGGTGCCTTTTACTTTACCTGAACAAACTGTGGGGGTTTGTTTTTCCCTCTGAGCTGCCGGGAAGGATTCCGCCGTCTTCTCCCGCAAAGCTAGGTAGTTCTTCTTTCGCTTGCGGCTCGCACTTGGGGAAGACCACACAGCTCCAGCGAGGCTGCCTCTCTCCCCTAATCCCCACTCGAGTGTGATGACACACACTAACCCCAACCATCTGTTGAAACACGTCCTCAAGCACTCAGCACAGTGGTGTGTCAAGACGGGCTGCCCAATCCAATCGCTGGGGCTGGGTGGCTCTTAAGGAGCTGGAGGCAGAGACAAGGGCAGAAACTATAGGGTTGAGAACTCTTTAGCAAAGTAACCTGAGATTTTGAGAAAGAGCTGCTATTGAAAAAAAGAGCAGAAGGGGGAGGTACTAGCGGGAAGGTAGAGGGAGTGGATTACTCTGGTGGCCAGTTGTGTTACTTCTCACAACTCCTAGTATTCCCAAGGGACCACTGCGACCCCCCCCCCCCCCCCAGTGGGATGCACAGAAGCACAAGAGCAACACTAAAATCTTTTTTATGGCAGGTCTATTGAGGGCAATCTCCTCTGAGAGACGCTTTTCTGAAAGAGATAAAAGATGCTGCTTGAGATCCTGATAAAGTGCTAATGTGGGAGTCGTTTGCACTGCAATGTGACATTTGCATCTCGAAATCCCAACGCTCCCCCATGCCCCGATTACCCCGTGGCTGCTTCCAGCCTTCCCTGGGGGAAAGGCAGAAGGAAAAGAGCGGGGGGTGGGGAGAAGAGGGGGGGATTCAAAGGGAAAATATTTATACTTTTACCTTAATATCTGCAAGCCCTTACCACAAGACTGCTCTTCCCCCGACTCAAGTGCAAATAAATGCGCCCCTAGGCATGCCGAGCGGCACGCTCATAGCCTGCACCGTAGCTGCTGCAGCCCCTGCGCGCCCGCGGGGCTGCTGCGACAGCTCCGGCCGCCGCGCCCGGGCTCCGCGCCGGGGGCTCCGCGCCGGGCTCTTCCCGCGCCCGGCTCCCCGCGGCCCCCTCCCGGCAGCCCCCCGAGAAACGCTGCCGCCAGCCCGCTGCTTTCCCCGCTTCCTGCACCGCCGCTCCTCCCCCCCGCCTCCGCCCCCGCACTTTCTTGCGGGATGTAGCCAGAAAGTTTAAGGACTCGCTGTCCCTCCCCGTCGGGACTCGGCAGCCGCGCATCCCCCAGCCCCGGGGGCCGGGCGCTCGGGACAGTGCCTCGGCAGCTCTGGGCTGTGTCTTAGTCTGTTCCTCAGTTTCCCGCAGCTACAAAGCAAGGATTATCACACCTTCCTCCCTTTCAGGGACACTGCCAGGAAAAATTCACTAATTTACAGATGTCCAGGAAAGATAGATAAGCGACACAGAAAAAGTTGCTAAGTGCCAAAGAAACAGTTCTTTCCTTTCCCCTCCCTGAAATAGGATAGTTTGGAAGAAAGACTTAAAAACTCAAGGGCTGTTACCTCGTTAACAAGTGCCTGACTTGACACTTGCATTAAATCTACATTTCACGTTATGACAGATGTATTTTCTTTGAACTAAAAAGGAGGAACGTCGTTTTGACATTAAAAGTTACTCTGAAAGTGTTAACATGCATCTTGAAGAAAGGTTTGCAATTGTGAAAAGACACACTCTACCCAGATATAAAAGCCATATGAAAGCCCTGAAACGTTGATTTGGCTTGCTTGTTCTTTAATACCTTGCACAAGGCTATTTCAGAATCACTAGTGGCAAACTGAATACTTAACAAAACGTGAGATTAAAAAACTGTGATTTGTGCCCATCAGAGCTGACCTGTAGGAGGAAGAAAAAAGGAAGAAACACAATAGTCATGATTACATTTGCACAAATTCTTCCCAAAAATGATTATATGGTGTCTGTTTCAGCCTATTAAATTGAAACTGCTTTAACAGATTTTGATTATTCACTAATACACTACTTCCTAATCTGCTAATTCCTGATAAACAAACCACTAAATATAAATATTTTCGACAGCACTATGTGGTGAAGTAGAGATGCAACTACTATCCCTGGGGCATCATAAAATTCTTAACATGCCAATTATTGCTTCAAGGCAAGGGTTTGGCTTGACTGTGTCTTATTCTAGTAGACTGTGGTCTGTAAACAGGGTGGATAATCTCACACATTTGGAAAGCCCTGGAGACATTATGAAACTAGTTTGCATTCTCTTTTTACCATTACTGCATTACTTTTTACCATTTTTGTATTAATAACTCTTCATTAAAAATGCAGTCAGAGATGTGGAATATCAAAAAGTCACAAAAATGTGCTACATGAATGTGTACTGTGTACTGAATCATTGCCTAAACTGTTGCTCAGCTCAAGACTCTACTATTTTATATTGGTGAGATAAGATGTAAACTAAATATGATTTAAACTCTAGATACTTCTAAGCAACATGAAAGGCAATTACGTGCAGTATGATTTTTAATGTAGTGTTTATATACAATGACATACATTTTATCTGTATATAAATATACATAAATGAGATATTGAGCATTCATATAATGTACAGGCCCAATTCTGTTATTTTTTATGCCTGCATAAATCATGCATGTCTCTGCTGATGTTTATTAGATCAAAATAGTGTATAATTGACATGGTTAAAATGACCCCTAATTGTGTGTTTTGTTCACGGACACGTGCGTGCACACACCTATCTTCAAAGACTATTGAACCACTTGGAATACAAACTTTCATCTCCAAAGCCAACATTAGCAATAGCCCTCAAACATTGTGCACGATCATGTTTTCACATAAAAGCTGCTGCTGATGTTGCAGGGTAATTTAACCGCTACTCTTATGACTGCAGCCAGATTTAGTTTGCTGTGACAGTTTATAGCAGACTTTTCCGCTGCTTCTCCTCTATGCAGCCTGCCATCTGCAAAGAGTTTAGGTTTTAAAAGCTGACATGAAAGCTGCGCGGGAAGAGCTGTACCTGAAATACTGCTAAAATAATGCATCATAAAACACGTTCTCAAATTGACTCTCGAAACTGTGAACTCCTACTAGGGTCAGCCTGACCCCACTCAGATAAGGCTCGTAACAACATGAATAATGCATTACTGGAAGTAACTCAAGACAATCCTAATATGAAAGATTAATTGTAGGTAATTGTGATATTGAGAAATAGTCACTCCTGTTTTGTTCCCACAGTTAACATGTCCCTTACTTATTAGCGCCAATTAGTTTCCATGGTAACCAACGAGCCGCCTTGAAGCCAGGGTGCTGAGCTTCACTCATCTTTGTCTAGGCTGAACTCACTACCTTTCCTCCAGCACAGATGGCCTTGGCAGTTGAGTTTTGTGTGTCTGCGCAGACATATGCACACATTCACACACGTGCACGTGCTTCTCTGCTCATGAACCTTGGGTAATTCTCAACTCCCACGTTCGCAGCTCTCGAAAGTAATTAAACGGCATTTTTCATGGTTCGTGCAGCAACCTCCATCTACCTCCACTGCTGATACAAACAGGATCCGCTTCTGATTTCCTTGAATCTCTTGAAGTCCACGCAGAATTCAGTCAGATCTGGAAGTTTTTATATAAGAAGAGAAGAGGTTCTACTGTTTATTACAACACAGATAAAACTGCACCGACAAGTCCAAGGTCAAATTCTAGCCTAAAACATACACACACAGGAGCTCATGTTGGTACTGATGAGACAGAATAAAAGGTCTGTAAAATCCTGAGTGACGAAAGGTGAGCAGGGAATGACCAACCAATGTTCCTCTCTAACGAACCTGACGAAAGGCAGGTTCAAGAAAGCACGTAAAGAGGTGTTTCTTTGCACAGTGCATACTTAAGCCGGGGAGCTCCTTGCCACAGGGTGCTGTGGAGGACAAAAATTTACACGCACTCAAGTGTTTGGGCAAGTTCAAAAAAAGAAAATCTACTCATAGCAATTAAGTACAAATACATAGCTTCTGGTGCAGCGGATCCCTTAATTGCTTGGGCAGGATTCTGGACAAATATCATTTTATGCTTGTCCTATTCTTATACTCTACCCAGGCACCTACTATTGGCCACTGTCGGAGATGCCTAGCACATCCATGATTTAATGGGGTGCAGCTGTTCTTACTCTCTTATCAGAATTTAGCCACTGGTAGTTTTCGGGCCCCATTCCATGTAGTATAAGAGAGGTGAATTCCTTTAAGAACTTCGGCCAAGATTTTAATAGGTTAGCTCATAAATCCATATTTAGGAACCTAAGTAAAAATGGTCTGATCAAAAGTATTGAGGATACAGCAGCTGCTACTGAAATCGGCAGTTAATTTTACTTTTCTCCATATGTAGGCATTCCAAACCCAGACAGGGGCTCATGCAAAATTTGGGTGCTAAGTCCGAAATTATCATCTGTGCAAAAGCCTGCTCAGCTGTTTTCTAACCTGGACTCACCTAAATTCCACAGATTCATGGCTTTTTAAAAGCATTCCCCAGGCACCTTGGTGCATTCCCCTGTGCTGAATGCCCATGCCCAAGGCCAAGCAAGATTCAAGAGTCTGGCATTTCTCCACTTCAGTCCCCTGAATTGCTTCACTGGGCTCTCACAGTACACATAATAAACTCTGAGAGGCTTGGGTGGCAGTTAAAGACCAGAACTTTCACCTAAAACCATTCTTCAAACCCATTCACCCAAACATAATATTCTAACAATGACTGGTCTGTGTAAAAATATGATAAGGCTACCGTGCAAAAAACAGTGAAAGATTCAGTGGGTCACATATAGAGTGAGCACAGGAAAGAGCAGGATTCTGTATCCTAGAAGTGTGCCTGCTAGTTTAAGCATCCCAGAACATTTTTTTATATTTTCTCCAGTAATAAAATGTATTTTGAAATATAGCATGTACTTTGCCAGTATGAATCCATACATATGATAGGTACGAAGGACTGCTTTAGAAATATGTTAGGCGTGCAGTTCCAGACTCATGATTACCTGCCTGTTCCCAGCTGTTGTGGGGTGGAAGAGTACAGCCTTCTTTAATTTTTAAAGGAAACTTTCTTGCCCTCCTCTAGCTTTCCTGAAACAGAACTGGATGGTATGGAAGTTAAACCCAACTACAATTTATCTCAGGACTGCAGTACTAGAAGTAGTCTCCCTGAGGGATAACTAGAAGAGTGGATAGAGTGCAGGTGAGGCAGACAAAAGTTCATAATTGACTCAATTTATCACAGGGCTTTACGATTTGTCAGATTGTTGTCATCACTATCACTCAGCCCAGAAGAAGATTAATGGTTGCAATGATTGTCAGTCCCAAATTTGTGTTGCTTTACTTACATCCCACTCCAAAATAGTTTTTCTCTTCAATTACTGTTTCTTCTAAGGTAGCTCCCTTATTAGTGGTTGCATAGTAATTTAGCACCAAGCAAGGCCATTTCAATAATAAAAAAAGGCCAAATTTCCCACCCTAGCAGGAGACCTGGTTAAATTTGTCTTAGTTAAATTTTTTTTTTAATATCCCAAAATAAAAAAGAAGAAGAAAAAAAAACAACAAATGAAAACCCCACATATTTGTCATGTCATGCTTAGGGAAAAAGAAAACATAGCCAGCAAAAGTTTTTCCAAGCTAGAGCCTAATATGACGATTTAATGCACTGAGAACTGTGGTTCTTCTCTTCTCGGCTGCCAGTTGGCCAAAAATTCAACTGCAGCGCAGTAAACAAGTGATCGGTGAGTCTGGAAAGAGCTTGACACACCACACACTTGGAAAATAGAAGCAAATAAAGGCAGGAAAACCAACAGACGTAAACCAGTCAGCACAAGGTAGGTGATCCCAGGTTCACCAGTAGGGAAAGTGCAAAGGGGAGAGTATATATGGAGTCTATAAGGCTTTAAAGTGTGAGAACTCACTGAGCAATGTGCTCTCATAATTTGTGCTGACTTCACATTTTTGGACAGAGTTCAATTTCATTACAGTAAAATTTTGAGGTAAACCATCCAATACTTAACAAAAATTGAAAAAATGCCAGCATCTGAGAATCTAGAATGTCTCACAGGCTTTTAGTGTTAATTGTTAGTAAACTCGGGACCAATGGTTATCCTTAAGTCCCTTCCTCTTACATAATTCTCATCTTTGCTCTCAATCTCTCAAAACTTCCAGCTTGAAAAAACTGCAGTGACAAAGAATGAAGGACTTGAATGACTGCTATGTTAAACTTACCAAACTCAGTAAAACTTTTATTATGAAGGTTCAATCTTACCATTTCCCTCTTTGAGTATGCCTCTAACACTGCATATAGTCAAGGTATCACTTGCCTAAAAAAACAGTTATGTTCATGATGTTTTTCTGGACAGAGCGTGGGAATACACATAGTTTAACATACAGATTCATTTTTTCCTAGCAAGTCAAGGAACCAATAGCCCCTGTTGCCCTTTTATTTTTATAACAACAAAACATCAAGCAAATCCCAAAACACTTGGGGAAAATATTTGAATTAACCCCTTTGTGTTCTTGTCTCAAACATAATGCTGAGAATGTTTGGGAGCAGAAGGACCAGACACATTGCAGTGAAACCCCTTTAGAGCTGTTTTATATGGTAGCAGGGACTGTTCAGTCACACTTCTTTAGTCCCCTTTAAGAAAAAGGGCCAATATGGTTAGGCCACTTCTTATATGTAATTAACTTCAGAGTGCACCTGCTCAGGCAATTAGTCTCTGGGGAGCTGGCACCTCACATAAGCACCTACAACTAAACAGGCAGACTGATGGCAGCTGGGATGGCCGACAGTCTCACTCAAGAACCTATTGACCATAAGCCCTGAAGCAGTCATAACACCTAAGGTAGACATATACAAAAGGTCAGAATACAGCCCCAGCTGATAAAAACAGTGCTAAGGTGGTAGTCACATTCTCCCACTATATGGGAGAATGTGTTTTTAGAGCCAGGTTTTCCTGGTATTGTCTGAGGTGCAGCTGGTACCTTCTCCTACACATGGGAATGGCTTCAACACCAAGATCCAGCCCTAAATAAGAATGTATAGACATGTATAGATATCAGTGTATAGAATTATATATATAATTCTACAGCTAAATTCTTGTTGCTAGACCTAAATAAAGGACATTCCATTGTCAAAACCTCTAGTTCACCTCCTGAAAACCTCTATTGCTCACTTCTGGTGTCAGTAAAAAATCTCATTGTAGAGAAAGTTGAAAAAGTGAGTACAGTGTAAAAACTGAAATACTGTATTGGAAAAGGCTGAGGGGGAACAGTTACCTTGGGGTGGAGAGCTGCTGGAAGACACCATGTTCACATCGCAGGTCAGAACAATCCCATTGTATATATAAAAAGTCCTAACAACAGGTGCTAGTCCAGTACTAATGCTGATGGGGATCTTCAGTGATAAAAAGAAGAGAGATGTCATTTCTTTCGAAGCAGAGCCAGTTTTAGGGAGGTATGAGGGTTGCCATGCAGGCATCTACTAGGTCTGTCAGAGCAGCAGTTGGCTCTCCAGTATTGACCAAATGTAATTGTGCTGTCCCAAGGATGAAGAAAGGGTAGGCAAGATTCAGTGTTGTAGTAGTGGCAGAAAATCTGGGGGAGAAATGATGGAAAATGCCATGGTACTTTGGGGAACAAGGAGGCATTAGTCAAATTCTGAGAGAGTAAAAGAAGCTGAGGGGAGTCAACAGGGAAGTTGAGCAGCTCTTGGTGAAGAAGAGGCTACAAGGAATTGGAGGGTCTTCAACAGTGGGGAGAGGTTTAGGAGGGGTTATTGAGAGGTTTTAGGGAGGTAATTGGGGTAAGGGGGTTCTAGCAGAGTGAGATGCATTTCAGGGAGGTTTTGGTAAAAACGGTGTGTCTGACAAAGGACGCTGGGCTGCTGAGCCTGCTGGCTGCAGCATTTCTGAAAGGCTCTCTGCGCACAGAGGTCTCTGCTCCTTGCTGCTCTTTCTCTTCAACTTTTTTGGAATAGAAGGGTCTTGTTCCCCATCCTCATGGCTTCCCCCTTTCTTTATAGCTACCTATAGCTCTCCTCCACCACCCTTTAACACAGAAGTCATGCTCCCTGTCTCTACTTAAGCAGTCCCTTGTCACTTCCCAGGCTGTTACCACTAAAGAGAAAGGGACACAGAGGAGAGGAAAGGGGCAGGATTGAAAGGGGCAGATTGGAAGCCTTTCTGGAAAAGAGTTTGCTGTGCCTGATGGTGCCATGGGGCTGAGTAGCCCTTCCTTCACTTCTCTTCATCTCTCTGCTCTCTGCCAAAGCAAAACCTACTGCAGTAGCAATGGGAAACTCCTAACAGAAAGTTCCTTCTGCTCTCCTTAGTCTGACACTTACCCAAATTCTCCTCTTATAGCAAACATAATTATTGTTTACTCTCAATGGTAATTTAGGGCACTGAATCTTTTCCAAGTTTGTGTCAATGAAGCAGAATTTTAAAAGGTCTGTAGCACAAAGTTGTAATATTTGCCTGACTTTTATTTTGTTTTTATCTAAATTCCACATTTGGTTGAAGGGAGGGAAAAACATTTTTCCTCTCCCTTCACTGTGGTACCCATCAGTGGGAACGTAGAACCATGTAAAAGCCTTAGTTAGAGTAGTATAAAAAGCAGAGCCATTCTCACTTCTGTATAGTCCTAGGGAATCTGGAATTTGGAATATTTTTTATAGCTGGCATATTCTGCTTCCAAGGCTGTACATAGTTCTAAAAAGAGGTCAGAAATGCCATTTTGCAACTAGTTCTGGTAGTTTCAAAATTTGTTTTCATTCTACGCATGAATAAATCCAAGGCCTTTCTAACATTTTCTTCAAACTGTATATTATCAGAGAGTCATTTTTATACTGAAAAAAATCCAGAATTTGTGACAGATTTGCAGTAAAGGCAATGGTCGGACATGCAGTTCCAATTCCCAGCTCCAGAAAGGTATATAGCAGCTTTGCTCCTACTGCAGATGCAGCTTTAGAGTGCAGGTTCACATTCGGCTTAAAACAGGTTGCCAAAAGAAGAGACAATCGAGCCTTTTCCCCTGCCCTGCTTCTCCAGGTGTTTCTCCTGCTGACTTCTTTACATAAACATTAGCTGACCTTTTTTTTTTTCTTATTTTTTCCTTTTTTTGTAGTTATGGACTTGCTAGTGCTGACACAAGACAAGGGACAGAACTGTATAGCCAAGGGAGAAAAGGAAGAAAGGACTTCTCCTTTCAGAGGCAGTCTCATCTTAAATGGCCTTAAGCTGATCTTAAAATCACATTTTGGAACTCACACACACTCCAGGCAAGTCAGACTGGAGAAACCTTACAACTATCTTCTGCTGAAGCATGGCTATAATGACAGAAAGTACTCTAATAGTGGGTAATTGTCCTACTAAAGTAGATCAGACTTGTCACTGAGATGCTGAATTACCTCAAGAGGGAATCATCAGAAGACAAGCACTTTTATTAGATACTATCCCAGATGCTATTTAAACCCCTCTCATGAGCAATAAAGAAGTTTTTGGCGGAGTTGAGTTCGTTTGCCTCACAGTGTCCAAAGCAGACTCAGACTGTGATTATTGTCTTGGCCATAGCTGCTTTGGAGATTTGGGGAGATTGACCTTTCCTGTCATGAAGATAGCCTGACATGGGAGCACCATAAATAGCCTTGACTTGTGCTGGAGACACATTCTGTCCACGGGTGTCCTTTGAAGTCCCCTTTCTTTGTGTGCCCAGAAGGCCAACATGGTATCTTCCACGTAAATGCAAGAAAGGGTTTTTAAACCCGCCTACACATCATGATTTGCCTTGTTATCATGACTTTGCTTTATAGGTGGTAAAATGGTCTACCTGAAATTTCTGAGAAGAAAAGTTGTCTTTTGTCTTTTTGACTTGTCTTTTGCTGCATTTAAGATTTTCCTTTTTAGCTGAGAGCTAATCCAGTATCTCTGAGCAAAAATAAAAACCTTTGACCCTGTAGTCTTTCCAGAAGCAGCTGACAGCCTTAACTTAGCTTTGTGCTTTTACAGCCTAACCCCATAGTTGGACCAAACAGACAGAAAGTTTCACTGCAATGAATCAAGCTTATCCTTCTACAAAATATTCTTTCATGCAAATTAATCTGCATGTAAGTCTTAAGAGATCAGCAGTACCTGAATCATACATAATAATATAATTGATCAATAGCCATGTCACAGCACTAATAATAAAGATATGCTAATAAACAACACATTAAAGCTAACTACAGATCTTGATCACTGCCTGTCTCATCTTCAGAAGTAAAAAAACCACCAAGCCAAAGTAATGGAGTTTGTCTACTATTTTAGAAGTAGTTTAAGCTAGAGATCTGATCTGTTCTCTTGTCATCTTTCTTTAATTTAAGAAAATTAGGAGAGAGGTATTTGATTGAATGACAGTAGTTTTTGACACATTATTAGTCATTTTTAGCAATAAACCTTTCTACTTGTGGTCAGTTACTTATTAAAATTAAAATCAGTCATCTTTAATGGAGAGAGCTTAGTTTCATGTAGATTTTTCCAATTTGAGTGTTACTCCTGAAATTAGCACAACCTAAAACAGCTTGTGTTAACTCTTTCTTATGCTAAACAGCCCTTGTTAGTTTAACAGAACAAAAGCTTTGATTGTAAGTGCAAATATGTGTGAGAATCTAGAGTCAAAGTACTTTGGTGGCTTTTTTTCTGAATGACTTGCTTTGGTGCAGGTTTCCAAATAAAGATTTAATTGCACCCACTTGCATCAATTACAATATCAGAGAACAGAAGTTATAAAAACAGAAGGTGCATGCACAATGGCTGTTTCACAGTCTGTTTTGAAAACAGATTAAGCACAGTTATAATGATCATTCCTTCAAAAGAATTTAAAGATGATCAGAAACAGAGCACACTGTGGATTTTAATTCAAAACTCAGTCTATGATCATTCTATCCATCCATCATGGCCTTGCCCTTCATAACATTCAGCAGAATAGTTAAAGAAAGACTTAATAGGGGGGCAGATTTCAAACCAAGAGAAAAATACAGTTGCAATACCCAATTCTAAATACTGTGGTACCTGTGGGTGATCTCATTCTTCAACTCACACTTTGATATAATAACACTGTACGTATAACTTAGCAAGTCATTCTAACAATTACGATACTCTTCACAGATCACTCAGATTTGAAAATATCGGTAAAAGTCCAAAGAGAAATCTAACTCCCATATATGTGGGAGTGTATTGACTTCCTTTGTGACTCTGGAATTTCATTCACTATCTCAAGATAACCAAATAATAAAAATAAAATTATATCAAGAACAGAGTACCTTATATTTTGAATGTTAATAATCACAGTGACCTTCGTTTAGACCATATAAATTCCCTGAGAAATATGCTCATACACATTTTATAATATAGTATATATTGTGAAAAAAAAATTCATATCAATAATATTTTTGAAGAACATGGGCCTAAATTTGAACCTCACCTACGAAAATTAAAAATGTTTAATTAATAATGCTCATTAATCATTAGATCAAGACATGAGCATATATCAGCTCCACAATATATTCATTGGTAAAAAGTCAGGAAAATCTTGAAAAATGTTGAGAGAGTTGATATAATGACCATTGAAAGAATGCTTTTATGAATATAATGTATTGATTAAGTTATTTCATCTTATTTATGCAAGGATTGCATTTTCTGAAGTTCATTATTTTCACCAGAAGAGTGACACTACAGACTTCCCAGAAAAGGCCCTTCACATAAGATTTTTTTGTGTGTTTCTTGAAGACTGTTTTCTCACAGTTTAATTCAGATAGATAATTTTGCAAAAGCAGCACTCACTGCTGAGAATGCTTCCTAACCTGATTTAAGCCTCAGTTGTTGTCCACTGTGTGAGAACTGGACCACTCTGACCTTTCCTGAACACATGCAGTCTCTCAGTTGTCCCTAAAGCCAGGAAGGGGCCCTCCACTGCCTGGCTGATCAGCCTCAGATCTACTTCCTACCTTCCTGCATCTGACACAAAATCCAGGAAAATGGGAGAAGCACTAACACCACAATTTCCCAAAACTGGGATGGGGAAATAAGAGACAGAAGCTAACAGAGACCTTTCAGCTGCTTGGAAAACCTCTGCTTGCCTGTTAACTTACTCCGAGGAGTACCCCAGTTTTAAGAATGCGGAAGCCGTTCCCCCATATCGATATAGCACTTGCACAGAGTTCCCTCTGCAGAGAATCTGTCCCAATATTTTTGAAGAGTAAACTACCTTGCTGGAAAATTTGCTGCTTCTTAAATTTTCTTTTCTTTTTTTTTTTTTTACTCTCCTAAATCTTAAACCTGAATTCTAACAGTAGTTTAAATCACTGCAAATTTCTCTGAGGGGATTAAGCATTTTAATCATACTGACATGAAAAATATCTCACGATCTATTTATTGTGTAATCATGAATAAAAATTAAAACCTTCCAAAAATATTAGCTAATTCAGAGTATCAAGGACACCTGTTAAGGACATTGAAGGATTAGCAATTACAGCCAAAGATAGCAAGGTGGCAAATTCAAACACATTACAAAACCTTTCTAGGAAGAAGAAAACCGCTGTGGTTTTACAACAGATCATATTTCTGTGCAGTTCTGTCAAGGTCTTTTTTTATATTCCAAGCAGTCTTGGAAACAGATTTAGAAATCACCTACATCTCACTGCAAGTTCAAGTACTGGCCTGACAGGGATGCTGATGGACGTCTCCTCCACGGTCTTTGCTGAGCCAATTTGCATCCCTGTGCTCTGACACACGGCTGGCTGTGCACACAACCGGTGTGGGGTGTGCACACCGAGATGAGCTGCTTCGTGCACCAAATGTTACTGCGGGAAAGATACGCCGAAAACTCTCTTGCATGCATGGAGTTGGAACTGCGGACACATTTCGTTCGTGATAGAACTACCCCCAACAACTAGCAGCAGCTCTCTCAGGTTTCAGGCAAAAACGTCTCCCTGCGTAATCCTAATTGACCTATTGCCACAAGTGGGAAATTGTGTGTGGTGCCCTAGGTGAGAAGGGCCACATGACACCAAGCAATTTCTCCTAACTTCTGTGTGTGGCAAGGAAGCTAAACAGATCTTAGACATACTTTGGTGTGAGGAACAGGACGCCTGTCCCAGTTGTACCCCAGGCAGGTCAAATTCCTGCACTGATAGAATGAGCACAGGCCAGGCAAGTGCCACATGTCTAATGTTACCACTGCAATCACAACTTTAATTGTTTCCTCTCACTTTCACACTCTCCCCAGACCATTTTGCTATTGTTCTCCTTGTTTTAAATGCCTGTGCTTTAACCCTGAAATAATAAACAGAATTCTGGGAGAAGGATACATTGGTTTAGAGAGGAGGTGACCGAGTAACTCGGACAATCTTTGAACAAAAGAGCAGAATTTCACATGAAATCATCTATTTGTTTTAATTACCTGGTATTATGGGGCAGAAACATTCAAAGTCAAATGCCCCAAATGAGGCATGGAAATCCATATTTGGATAGATAAACAATTGGCCTGTTTTTCAACAGTGCTGAGCATTGCTGTGCCCTCTGCCTTCTAAGAGATTAGCAAATGGCTTCCAGGAGATTTGCAGTCACTCACTCAGGCAAGTAAGTCAGTGTCTCTGATGAGCCAAAAATCTAGTGTAAGTGAAAAGCAGGGACAAGAACTAGCTTTGGGAAAGACCCTGGTGTAGAAGAGTTATCCAATTCATGCCTGTGCATTTCCAGAAAATGCAGTGAAAATTGTGGCTTTGTCCCCCAAGTAGTGCTTAATTAACTTCCTTAAGACATAGAACTAATGAAACATGAAGGAAAAGCATCTGAATTAATAAAGGACAGTGGCAAAGCGGAATAGGGAGAACATATTGGAGCTGCAGCAGAACAGAAAGGAACATAGATACATTTTGCTAATCAAAGAGTGAAGCTAACCTCTGGGGCAGAAGAGCAAGGTGCTACACTTTAAAAATACTTTGTAGAGGGTTTCTCAGATTTATAGATTTAGGGACAAGTCCAGCATGACAATGCTGGTATATGGCCCGGGAAATTGCTCTGAATTCACACCCATGCCACACAGCAGAATTAGAATCACAGTCTCTGGGGAACAGCTCCCTTTTCGTCAAAGTATTTAACAAATAAATTGCCAGGAACTGAAATCCAGTGGAAATAGCAGTTCCCAAACTAAGACTCACCCTCTGGGAAAGAAGGGGGGAGTGCAAGAGGTACTGACAGGGCTGCAAGCAGAGATGAGTGGCTATAATTTTGATTGTTATATGCTGTATGAGTTTGGGAGGAAAGGGGAAGAGAAGGGTCATGAATGGTAGAGTTCACTTGCGCGAGGGGCACGGGAAAAATAGTTTGGGAAATGCTGCAGCTTTTTTTTCAAATCCCCTATTTTCCATTGTTACTTCTTTGAACAAAAGCAGCCCGTGCAAAAACAAAGACTTATAACTAAATGTCCTGACGCATATTTCCTCATCTTAGTATCAAATATCTCCTGTGATATTTGTAATTCTTATACCTTAAATAGAAATGCTTGAACACAGAGCTCATATCCTGGTTTCTCAGAAAATGACATCCTCTTCCTACTTGCCAGTTTCCCACATCTCTCTGTGTTTAGCGCTGGTGGCCTGCCTTTCCCCACCATTGTAATAGTTGTTCTCTTTTCCAGCAGCCACAGCCTCACATTCAGTAACCTTTGCCCTTTCAGTCGATCAGAGCCAAGATGCTACCTTTAGAAAACTAATGTACCAGAGAAAATGGAAGTATGAGGCTGGGTAACCCAACGTGCTGTTATCTTACCCTGCTTGTAACTAAGGTTAATTTTCTAGAATTCACTCTGTGAATTTTAAATTCAGGGATGATTTTCTGAGGGAACCAAATGTTTTGGTTCCCTCAGAAACCAGAGACTTGAGATCTCCTTACCAGCACAGTCCCTGTAAAAATGAACTTCTACCAATGTGGCAAATTTGAGGCAGAACAAATATTTACTGAAAAAGAATGGTACTCTACCTGCAGGTTTCTTTGAAGTCTTCTTGTCATTACTAGGAATTTCATCTTGCTATCCCCAAAATCAGCTTTCTGGCTGACACAAGAGAGTTTCACCTTCTTTTTGATCATACAAGTGAAGCCATGTGGAAATGATTGAGAGTGACGTCACGAGTTCAGCATTATGATTTAAATTTGGGATCAAGCAGGAGGAGGGGAAAAAAATTACATGCATCCATGATTGCTGTGTTTGGGTCTTTCAGATGCAGGCTTAAAAAATAAGGTCTGGTCTCTGTGAATATGAAAAGTACCATGGGATCTTTAACAGAAACCATTATTTGCCCTGATATTTATAGCCAAAATATCTGTTTCTTCCCTGGTCTTTTATTGTTTATGCAACAAGGCACTTTTTGATTGCTATTATCAGTAGCAGAGGTAACGGCATTTCAGTGATGCTGTATGTCAGTAAGTTTCACATCTTTCAAAAGGAGAAGCAAGTATTTCCATAAGCTCAAGGCCCCTTCCAGTCTCTCAAGTAGAGCACCCAAAGCATGAAACACTCAAAACCATTGGTGAGTTTAACACATTCATCCGTGATTATTACTAATTGTAGTAAAATTTGAGTAAGTGCCCGGAAGGCGATCTTTTCAGAAAGGACATTTACATACAGAAAAAGTTGTGTAAGTAAATCAAGGGTCAGAGAAAATGGCTTGCAGGGAGAAACTTAAGGAACTTAATCTGCTTAGTTCATTAAGAAGAAGGCTAAGAAGGTACTGGCCAATTTTTCATCAGGAGTTCACCAGGAAGAAAGAGCTCCTTCAGTTTCCTAGCATAGCTGGGACCAGTGCTGGAGGCTGAAGCTGGAGACACTCAAATTAGCAAGGAGGTACACACATGGTTTTTGAGCTGAAATAATTAACTGCTGAAACTCACTACCAAGGAAATAATGAATCATCATCTCCTCATGTCACAAAGAACATGAGTGGCACCTTTTGGGAGACTTCCTTTAGACAGTCTCAGATTCTGCTTTATTCTGTGCAATTTACTGCATTCAGTGCAGAGGAAGCTGAGAAGAATGCAATACGTAGGATTGTTGGTTGGCTTCAAATTGTATAAACCTGGAAAGGCCTTGAGAATTTTGTTTGGTTTCTTACCAGAGATCACTGGAATGCAAAAAAGAAGAGTTTCCATGTAGCAGCTTTATGGCAATGTGAGAAGTGGAGGTTGAGGACAGATCCCGGCATAGGGTATCAGAGGTCATCCAGAAGCATTATACCAACCAGGTCACAAAAGTGACCTGGGATCTACACAAGCACAATTCATCCTTTGAGCTTTCAGGCAAGATGATAGATATACACTTTCAGCAAAGACATGGGCAGTAAAGCAAAACATTTAAGTCCAACTTTAGCATTGCTTGCTTAGCTATAAGCATTTGCTAAAGTAAATTAAATCTTATCCTATCTTAAACTCTTATCCTATCTAAATATTAAATCCTATCAGCTGTTGCATTCAGCATGGCAAGCTGAACAGCTTTGCTTAGATGCTTAAAATGCAAAAGAAATTGGTTTTTTTAGATCTTTGATATGCTTTTTGGAAAAGGAGTGTGATATTTGTACCCTTCCTCCACAACTTTTCCTTACTTGCAAGTGAGAGGGACACCAGTTACAGTTTTCAACATAAGGCAGCATTTTGATAGCAGCTTGATCTTTCTTCTCATAGGAGAATAAGCTGCTGTCCATTTTTGCTCAACTCCTCACTTAATTCCTCCTTATCCTGCAGTCCATCTAGAGATTACAGGTTGTAGAGAGGAGAATCTGTTGGTGCAAAGCCCAGAGAAAAGAAACATGTCTGTGCCCAATGAGACACCAGATAAAACAGCAGATTCAGGGACAAGACAATTCTCCTAGGGCTGGGGAAAAATTAAACACAAAAGGAAACATGAGTAGAGAAAATGAATCTCACGTACAACTGTGGTGTCAATATACAATAGTATATCCTATACAATATTATAGGTGTCTTGATAACTTTCATCCTGTTTTAGAAAATAATGAACACTTACAATTCAGTAGTTGGTCTGAACATTCAGAGCTGTTTTCTGCTTATGAGGTAATTAAAATAAATAAAACAAAACCAGATCTTTGCTTCTTCACAGAAGAATGTTAAATGGAAAAATACCTGTGAATATGGTAATTCTCAGGTTATGCAGCTTAGCCACTTAGCAAATAATAAACTGACATTGTAAAAATATTTATAATTTTTCCTTCTTTTTTGTTACCAGGAATGTGAACTGAGATGACAGCAAAGGCAAAGTTTCTGTGGATAGCCTGTTACAAGCATACTGAAAGCTGTTTTCTTAAGCAGAAATATGTCCTTTCCTGCCAGTGAATAATAGATCATCTCTAACCTCTGATTCAACACTAAACTCATACTAAAAGTATAGAAATATTTCATTTTATATGAATACGTAGATTCATGTACACTCAGCAGCTTGCAGTCTTTATTAAATCTCCTTTTTACCACATGCACACAACACCAACAAATAAATGAATGACACAAGCACCTTCAGCCCCAAGGAGGAGCCATTTTAATATTTAAGCTTTTCCTTACTCCTCCAGGGATATTCATGTCATTGCATTAATAAGGCAAGGACAGCCATTTACATGCCTGAAAAGACAAGTGCTCAAATTCAGGAAGCTGTCAATGAAGTGGAATAAGAGATGCATGTTTTCACAAAGGGGAAAAGCAAAGTAGTTCTATATTGCACAGCACAAGTCTCAGTCCGCAGTTAACTTCAACAAAAGCATTGCCACAATGAGTTGAAGCAAACCAAAAAAGCGCAAGCCAAAAAGACAAGCATATCATAAAAATAATTATAAGACTTTGAAAGTACCTGTTATACAAATTCACAACTGATACAGTTGCTACGATGTAAATGCTTCCTCAGTGATTTCTGCTTTAGAGCATCTGATACTACCAACACCAAAGGTGATTTACCATTAAGATGCTGTCTAATCCATCTGACTGAAAGTGTTTATCCTATACTGTCTTCCCAAAGTAGTCCTACATCTCAAGCGTTGAAGAAGTAACTGAACTGAGAGTTGGTCCTTATGAAAACAGTGCTTTCAAATACAGTCACTTGGGAATAGTTATACAATGGACACAGGTTTTTAAAAATACATATACTGATATGTATTATATATGATAATGTATATTAGATATATGAATAATGCCATTTGGATATTCACACTGGTCTCATGTTTTTCTAGGAAATAATAATGATCATATGCAAACTTACTTTCAGAGGATTTTAGATTTCACAGAGGTATGAAAAAGTTAACAAAGACTATAATGTTATTTTAATGAATATATAACACTGCTTTTGTTCATCTGTTACTTGAATTGATTCTCTTTAAAAATAGTTCTGTGTAAACTGTCAAAGAGCCATTGCCTACAGTAGAAGTGAATATCGGTCCTCATATTTTAAGCATGGCTTTCGTACTATGGTGTGAAATAAATACAGCTTGCTGAGTGAAACACACTTGAAATCCACAGAATTGTCTAGCAAAGACCTGCAGGGGAATATATATTTTACCCTAGGAGTTACTGCCTTGAAGGAGAGATGAAACTGCCTCCTCCACCCAGGCATTTCCAGGGCAAAGGTAGAGAGCTGGCAGCACAGGCAGCTGCCGTGGGCAACCTCCCGCAACTACAGAAACTACAAAGGGCACATGCCCAACTCACAGTCCAGTAGGTTTGGGCAAGCTCGCTTTCATCACTGACTTGGACTAGTATGCTGAATTAAAAACTAATTCACCATTTGTTATCCTGATAATCTTATATCCAAGTGCTGAACTTGGGGAGAAGCTATTTCCAGCAGACACAGAGAGCAGATAGCTACAGGCAGTCATAGCATAGTCATATCTTAGCAGGCTGCAGCTAAATTCTCCCTGCTGAGTGCATTGCAAATTCCAGTTATATCCTGCTTCACTGCAAGACGTTTGTGTCCATGGAGCACAGCTGAAGAGAGCAGGATACACGTCCACCCCTTTTAAGGGTCCCTCTTTGTACCCTTAGTTAAAGGGATGACAACCTGTGGCCCACAGGCTGGCTGGAGAATGAAGTCCTATATTGCTCTTTGCTAAGCAATGGCAAATAGTTGTCTTGCTGGAGTCATGATAATCTGTCCGTGAGCATTTCCATAGGGTTTCTGCCCAACACAGAATATATAGGATGTGCAGTCATTTCTACACAATGTGAAGTTTTCTAGAAATATAAGTCCAGGGCCATTTTTGCATAGAATCTAAATCACCACAATAGCACCCAACTTTCCTTCCTTACCTCAAGTTTTCTCCCAGACCTACCCTGGCTTCCTTCAGCTTCCCAGACCATATCACTTTGACGGACCCACCCAGTCATAAATCCCACAGGTCCCCTGGCAGTAGCCCCTCAAACCTAGCTGCTGTAACAATTTAATTTGAGCTATATACTCTCTAGGAGAGTAATTCTAAACTTATTTAAAGCAATCCAGTGAAAAGGAACTCTCTGAATGCAGACACTGACTTCCATGAGGATTTTGCCTGCGTATGTGCAGCAGAACTGGGCTATTAACTGCTGATGAAGAACTGGTTCTTTGAAATATATTTTGTACTTTGATTTTTTCAAAAAAGAAAGTTAAAGGAAGTTAAAAGAACACTTAGATTCCATGATCAAGTATTCAAAGCACTTAGAAGTCCTTAAATTAAGGTATTTAATAAGGCGTAGGTCACATACAAGTTTAAGGCTATAGCTCTGGATACACAAGAGAACACCAAATTCAAGTTTCACAGATTAACATCATTCTGGTTGAGTCATTGACCTGAGAATTTATGTGGTTTCAACTCTTGTAGTAACATCTGCTTCCATTTTTTGTCCGTTTTTAAAAGAAAAAGGAAACTGAAAAACTGATGACACACTGTCATTCCCTAAAAGAGGTTCATAGCTGATTAGGATTCCTAACTTCTTGAGAGAAACGAAGAGCAGTAGGATATTATGTCCTGTGCAGACCTGCTACTAAAAGGCAAAGAATAGACATACATTCTGATGGTTATTTATTTCCTAGAAAGTGGTGGAATGCTTATAGCTTTTTCACTGTTAAAATTATTCTTCTTCTACTTCTAATCCATCCTAGTCTCCTTTGACTCCTATAGACCTCATTTATCCACATACTTGGTTTGCATGTTTATTCCTGCCTCTCTCAAAATCTGCAACCCTCTGCAATTCAGTCAGGTTGTTTCTTCCTTCTTCTCCTATTTTATGGCCAAAAAGCTGATACACAGTCCTTTTGCAAGTCTAGTAATTCCAGAGAAGACCTGTGCCTCTCTTGCAGCCTTGGGAAGTAGCACACTCCACCCAGCTGACCTATCAGAGCTGCATGAGGATGGAGAATTTTTGGCAACTCATGAAATTTTCAGAGATATGTACTTTAGCCATTTGTAGATAGGTTTTCAAAAAGATGGTGAGGAATACATTCTTATTCTCTGTTGCCAAGTTTTTAGTCTCTTATTGGGACTATTCTACTTTGTATAAATAAATAAACATTGAGCAAAAGCGAGGCTGATTTTATAGCCCCAGTGGTTATCACATTTCTCCAATGTATTGTTCACATCCCCTTTTCAAATTGGACAGCAAAGCAATTTTTAATCTAGTGTTCTAGTTTTCAGGTAAATGATGTAACCAGCAGGCGTTTCTCACATTTCCATAAAAACATTTCCAGAAGATCTTTTGTTTGTTCTAATGTAGACTCAGCAAATTTTCACAGACAAGAAAATATTTCTGTGCCACACCCAGCGTTGAGAAGTACGCCTTCTGCAAACATAAGTGATACAGACTTAGAGTAATAGAACACTTTAAATAATTCTTTAGCATCTTAATAGCACAGAAAAGAGTCTTTACTCCTTACAAGTCTGAAGACCTAAAATGAAATCCTTGTTTCACAAATTCCTGTATATGGGGTTTTAATCAGCTCCTTTTAAGCATGTTTTCTTTTGTTTTTTTTTTTAGTTTTTATTTGTGTTCTGCTGATGCCACCAAAAAGAACACCAAGCTTCAAGTTTATCATAGAATACCAGAATTTTGTATTGTAAGAAAAAACTATACTATACTACAGTCATCAGTGTTTGTAATGCATTTGTAAGGGGAAACCTATTAGTCCTGTGTTGCTTATTTGCAGTGAAACTCTCCAGATGCTGGGAGAGGGAGAAAATGAATTTTATACCTTCTATATCAGTTGTACCATTTGCTTCGTAACAAGATGTTAAAGCACAAGTCACTTTATAACTTTTGTACTGTACATGCTCTGGAGAAAACATTGTGAAATCTAGAAGCTTTGGGAAGTAATACAGCTTATTTTAAAGAAAAGTTGGTGTGTTTATGCTATATCTTATAACTGACCACTAATTCCCTAAATTAGTCTGTAGTTAAGTCTCTCTTTGTGTAAGTGTGTATATAGGCGTAATGGGCTGCTGAATCAAAAATTTTACTGACTTCAATTTGTGATAAGTATGCTAGTCAAATGCTGTGGTGATGTGCATTAAATGAGAGTAGCAAAGCAATGACTGAGTTATGCTGTCTTCCTAATGGAGTGCTAATAAAAAACTTTATACCTTACAAACCATCATAACTCTGTATATGCCACATGAAATAAGGTATTAAAATGTTTTAGAGAGCTTTAAAAATTTTATTGGTACTTTTTCGGTATTGCTCCACTTATAAAGCTGGACTTTGTTAATTAGTAAAGGGGTATGCTCAGGGAAAAAAAAGAAAATGTCTGGGAAGTATTGGACCCTTACAATTTTAAGTATTCCAACCATAGTAGCTTTTGTTCTGTCATACAGTTAAATGAAGACCAACTTAGACCAGCTGGTCATCTATCCTAGACAGATTGTTCATAAACATTAGTCAGCACATTTGTTTGGGCTTCTGATTTAATTTCAAAGTGAGATTAAGTGCACGTCTTGGAGGAATTATTTTATTCTTCCCAGGCTCTTGCTGCTCATTTAAAGATCATTGCACACAGAAGAGTCATCAGCTGTTCTATACATCACAGTATTATTCAGTCAAACTATTCATAGCTGCACATGGGTCAGCAACGCTCTTGTCAGAAAACCCTTCTCATAAAAGGAAGCACTTGGGCATTCCTACTAATTTAAAACTCACAAAGGAGCGTATGAATCCTATGTCCCAGAAAAATACACCAGTCATATTTTTTGCAAATGCTAGCTTCCCCTCCTTCTGGTAGGTTGTCTGATGGACATGTCCCTGAAGAGAGCACTCAAGGCCTCCACACTTCCAAGTGAGGCCTGGAGTCACAGAGGTCTACAAAGGATTTATCTGTAATTTAACACTTCCTTGGCACTGAATTTTTATACCTTGGCAAGTATCCAATCTGCAATATATAGAGTTCTAAAGCTGAGTTCAGGGACTTAGTTATGCTTACCCTAATGCGCAGGACTTACGACCCTGGAGACCTCCATAAAATGGCTTGTCCTTTGCAGGTACTCAAGTGGAGTGAGGAGGGCGCAAAGAGCAGTGCCAGCCTGCCCGGAGGGGCACGGCTGGCGAAGGGAGGCTGTCCCTGCTGAATAACAGGGAAAGCATAGCTAGGGCTGCCTCTCACTACAATAACTCAATCCCCCTGGAGCGTTGTTATAGGAGCGTCTCTTGGCTCTAACCCCAGAGAGCTGAGTCTCAGCTGTGGTTTTCCATCTATTGATGACACAACTGACGTTACAGTCCCATAATGGGGTTTTACCAATATGAGTTCAAATAAATGTATCTTGTTCCTCCCTTCACTAAATCAGCTGGCTACCATGGTCCCAGTAACAGCTATCCAGTTTCCTCAGTCCTTCTGCCGCTAGGTTTTCTTCAGCTAAACTGGGTAGGCAGATGCTGGGGAATGGGAAAAGGCCCAGACTACCTACCCTTTCTGCTCCACCCCACAGAGAGCGGCGGGAGCCTCCTCCCAGCTGCCTCTGCACTTACGCCTTACCCCGTTTTAGGGCTGAGATGCTCCAAAGGCTCCGAAGTGTCTCCAGGTTTCCCAGCAGCATGTGAGCTCAGAGGCATCCAGGGAAATGCTGAGGACGATTGGTCGGTTAGGATCCCACTCCCGTGCAAACTGTGCACAGAAAACATTACCAGGACGGGGGAGGCAGGACATTAAACAGGCTTGTCTAAGGCTACATCTGCACTGCAGCTGGAGGTTTGACTGCAGAATACCAAATATGCTTAAAGTCACTGGTGAGAGGGGGAGGGTACTTACCACAGCAATGAGACACCAGGACTTCTCCTATTTAGCTGCTGCCAGCAGTACTCCATTACTATCACGACCTGAGATTAACTCTAGCTCCGTTATAAATGCATACCTCTGATTGCATCGTGGACAGTAAGTAAAAGGCAGGACTGAAAGTGGTTTAGCACTTGTGTACTGCTGTCTGAGTATCACTGTAGGAAAAGGCAGCCAGTCTTCTGCGCAGATTATGGTGGTAGCTAGTCATAGTTTTCACCCACCAGGTCTATGGAAAAAAAAGATCCTATGCCTGTTTAACCTGAAACCCTCAAAATGAACCCTTAAGATCCTGTGGTATTTTATCTCTGCATATAAACCTTGTTAATAGCTAAAAATTAGGACCTGGAAAGGAACACCACACAATCGTTTTGTATATACCTAATGGTATAAGAAAACAAGCAAAGCATTTTTAAAAGTGACTGAAATAATATATGTAATTTTTAAGATATAGTGACTAGACCATAAGGATGTCTGTATAATCCCTCTATCCAGGACTTCACACTCTGGTTGCTGATTTTCCAATACACGTTCCTGGGACATACATATGATTTGAAACATCTGCATCACACTTGTGGAGTGTCAGCTGGACATTTACACTTTTCTGTATCCACCTATATCATGCAGTTCACAAGTTTTCCCCCTTCCAGTCTCTGCCAGGGACCATCTTTAAGTCAGAAGGTGAAAAAGAGAATGTGGTAGTTTCAAAAAGAGTTAAAAATGACTGTCTTAATCTATAGCATAGCAAGAAGAGTATCATACAATTCTTTAAAAGCAGAAATATGTCTCACTCAAATAAACACCCACATCCTGTCAGAGGACTAATCAAAATTTCCTTTTTTCTTTGTCACAGATCCAAATAACTCTACTTTTTGACAAAAGACCTGTTATTATTAAAGTATAAATATTCCCAACATAGTGGCAGATTTTCTAAGAGACTTTTTTTCAGGTCAATTAACCTGGGCAGAGTGCTGCGCTGTTGCGCTTTGCTGCTGCCAGCACACATGCAGGCTGCAGTTTCACACACTAAGTGAACACCCCTTCCTGCTTTTCCCCTTTCTTCACCCATCCCTGCCACCTTCTGTGCCTGTCCCTCTTTCCCTTCCTCGTCTCCTGCCTTCCTCTCACGTGTGTCCCCTTTTGGCAGGGATCATGAGCTGAGAGATTTAACTCACTAAAATAGAATTATTCATTTCTTTGCTGATTTTCTTGTCAGCTTAGGGAGTTGAACTGGTTCGTGGAAGAGGGTGGTAAAAGGAAGCGTGGGAAAATGCAGCCAAGAGTGGGCAAGGAGGGAGATTGAGAAGGGTGAGCAGGACTTTCCCCCTTTAGTCACAGTGAGAAGTTATGTCATCTTACTCTGTACCTTCGAGTCTGCCTCTGCGAGATGCATCAACTGCAATGGCATCATATCCCCCACTGGATTTTATGTACCTTATGCTCCATCTCCTTAACCAAGACAAAATCTCAGTTTCAATAAGGAGCTGGTAGCTAAAGTTAACTGCAGAGTGCCCAGGAAGTAACAAAAATTCCTTTTCTCACTGTTCCCTCTAAAGTCACTAGGTATTTCACAGCGACTCCATGGAACAATAATAGTATCTAGACAAAACATTGTAGATTTTTAAACCCAAACGTGAGATGAATTATGTCAACATTCAGTTCTAAGTCTCCTGAACACACCAAGTCTTTCTAGTCCCTTTTCTGTTAACTCCCAGTGTCATAGTTATAGAATTTGATGGACTCACAACTATCTACCATTTTTAACTCCAGAAATTTGAAATGATTACCACCGATGTTGAATAACATTTGAGAAATCAGTGCATGGAAAAACTGGTGATTAACCTGAGTCTGTGGTAAAGCAGGAAATCTAAACCTGTGTAATATCTAAACTCCTGATTGTGTACTTGACTGCACAAAGGCAGAAGGCAAAAGTGTAGTCTAGGTACCAGATTAAAAGGCATGTTCTCATAAATTCCAAACCTACCTCTAGAAAAGCTTTGCTATAAGCCATAGTTAACCCTGCTCTTGCATAGTGTAAATCAAAAATGATTATCTTTTTCGTTGTGTTCCTTGCAGAGCTATGAAGTGCTTTGTAAAAGAAAGTGCTTGAACATGTAAAAATCAATAAAGTTAATTTTATTCCATTTAAAATATGTCATATAGTGCTGTAGATACATACTTACGAGGAGAAAATCCCAAACGGAAAAAAATTAATTTAGAAATCTTTTGTTAGAGGATTTGTTAGAGGAGTGTTAAAAGATTGCCACTTAACTCTCAGTCGGAACAATATGATGGATAAGTCTGATAACCTGCTTCAAAGTGATTTCAGTGCTTTCTGCACAGCCAGGCAATCCATAAATGGGATGCATAAATGCATGGGCACCCGGGGTCTTCAGGTATCCTATGATTTTGCCTAAAGGAGCCATTTCATGCAAGAGTGCCTTACCCGTGTTAGACAGCCCTCCTGCCCTTGCACAGCTCTGGGTTTCAAGCCCCACTGGATATTTGGAGATCCTGTCGATGAGTTGGGCACTTTTGCACTGCCTGTCACCACACCTTCCACCCATTATAGAGCTGTCAAAGTGGCTCTGACCCACTGGCAAGTCACCTGGAGGAAGCACAGGCTGAGTGGGCAGCACTGACAGATAGCACTGATGTGGATCTCACTGACAGATTTGAGAACCATTTTTGGCTTTTCATTTTTAATATCCACAAATCAGCAAGAAGTGAACTGGAAAGTGAATAGCCTTCTCCGGTAACATAAAGAGGTTATACTCCTTAAAATGTTTTCTTTTTCGGAAATATGAGTACATACAATTGGATGACTTAGCTTATAATACCCCATATGTTAGCACAAAGCTGAAAGCATCAGTAAAACCATGGTCCATTAAAATAATCTAAGTGTTTTCTTGCTTTCTTTTGGCATCTGTCCTACAATAAAGTGCCTTGCCTTGAAACAATCTTTCTTTTACTCATGTAGCTCACCATATTGGCCGGAAAGATGGAGTCAGTCAGTGGTATGAAAGCACAAAGCAGTAAGAAAGAGTATGGCAGCTTAAATATATGTGCTTATTTGTATATTTACAAAAATAAAGGAATGGAAAGTATTCCCCTTTTCAGTGGCTGTCATTTTGAGCATGGCTAGAGGTAGAATGAGGTTAAAAGTTCAGGAAAAAACAGAACAATATAGTACACTCTCACTATAACTAGGCCTAGCGGTTAAAAACCCTTCTCTTCCCTAGTTTATCTGTGCTCCCAAGTGTTGTCATGCACAATATTACTGAAAGTAGTCCCCTATGTTGTCTGGGTGTTATTATAGTTCGTATTTCAGCCATGAATGGGGGGAGAACAGCCCAGAGCCCAGGAAGGCGACCGTGCTTTTAATGTCCTTTGTGGGATGGATGAGACCTGGCGTTTCCAGTTTGGGCATTCACATGGTGCAGCAGCCAGGTGCTGGTATTGCCATGCAGCCCGGCTCCTCGTAGCAGGCTGCAGCACCGCAGCACCAAGGCAACTATTATGCTCCCGACCCTCTATTTTGGTGCAACAGCTGCAAGAAAACGTAGACTAATTTTCTGTGTATGCTTGTATGCACTCTTCTCCTCACAGGGAAATGAAGATCAGGATTTCTGCACAGCACCAAACTGAAATAAAGAGGAATGAGTGCTGGTTGCTGGCAGGCGTGCGAGCCAGCTCACCCCTCTCCGCACCAACCCTTCGAAATGGGACGAGCAAGAAGCACCCATCAGCCAACAGCGCAAAGGGAGAGAGAGAAAGAGAGAGGGGAGGCGCGGAGGTGCCCACTGGGAGATGCAGCAGGTATTTGAGAGTGCATGGTGTGGAAAAGGGAGCCACTTTTATTTTGGTTTGGGTAGTCTCGGCCTTTACTCTGAGAAGGTCAGAGTAAATTTAATAACGCTCATCAAAATGACAAGTGATTCACACAATAAATTTTGTTCGTGGTTGAATGACACTGAAACACAGGATTAGACAGATTAGCCTGCCTCAGATCACCAGCGTAGGTTAGCTTTCAGTTTTCTGAGGTTAGAAATAAAACAATGAGCACACATTTGCAGAGGGGGAGTCCAGCGCATACGTTGGGTGTATTCCCGAATTTAGTCATTCCAGGTTCCAATGGCACAAACAAAAACGCCAGAAAACCTTGCCTTTTATTTCTAATTACACACAGATGTATGGGAGGGAATCATTCCCGATTCCAGGTGTTTTGGGGGTTTTGCCTTGTATTTTAATTCTCTTGCTGAATCTAATCCTCATCACAAATCTTTCCATGGTAATATATAAATATTGCCAGACAAAGCCTCCTTGCAGCTATCAAGAAAATTGCTCTGGGCTCATGAGTATCACCAACTTTGCGGATAACTATGAGGAGTCTCATATTCTAGAAAATCTGTTAAAAATAATTTGATCAGTTTCATCTCATTGCTAACCACCTGCAATCTGCCACATTTTAGTGGGCATTTTATCTGTTACACTGCTCTGCAACTTCTTTACCACAGTAGGGAATCTGCCTGAGTTTTTTTTTTTCTTTAGTCAATATTATTGAGGTTTTTGTTCATTGATAAGAGGAGATTTTCTCTGAAATAACAACAGAAAGCTTCTACCAGGTGCTGTGATAATTGTTCCTTCTAGCAAAGATCTAATTCATATGATAATCTGTCATCATCTGGCATTTTGCCCTAACTGATTTTTAATGTTATATTGATCTCAGCTTCCATAATTGGCCTCTTCAAATAGTTCACTTTTTTCTGCTTGGAGAAAGGGGAATTTCAGGTTTTGTTCCTTATAGTCTATTTTACTAACTTGTATATCTTCAGCCATGGAATTTAATTCTGTATAAAATTTTTTTAAAGCAGAATCTGCATTTTTGAAGGCTAAAGAAAATATAGTTAACTTGGGTTTGTTCTTGAAATTCTGATTTAAGCCAAAATTTCTTACATGAGTAAAGGCATGATATATAATGAAATTCGATGCTTGTACATTGCCTATCTTTACAAAGTAATCATCAGATTACTTCATACACAAAGGTGTAAATCTCCATAATATATCAGCTGAACAAAACAGATGATGAATTGCAATTAACAAAAAAATCAAGATGTTTGCAGGCTTTTGTGAATATCTTTCTGAATTGCTGTATTGTAAACTGTATAAATCAGTAGTTACAGATGCAGTAGCTAATTTAGCAAGATGTATGGTGCTCTGTGACCCTCATCATCCTTGTGCATCTGAAAGCAGAACTCAAAACTGTAAGATTACTGAGAATGTGGTTAATGGCCTGCAGTCAATTCCTTTCTCATACCAGACTTAGCAAAATCATAATGATAATAATAATAAAAAAGTAAAAGCACCTAACTGGCTTTTACCACCTGATTGGGGGAGAGAGGAGAGGAGAAAAATTTAGGTCATCTAACAGCTAACGTAAACTAGAGGATGGACTCCTTCCAGAGCTAAGATTGTGATTACATTAATCATGCACTCTAAAGCTAATGCTATATGTTACTCTTCTAGGATTTCGATAGAGGGCTAGAGCTGTAAAGGAGGGAAACAGCCCCCAATATTAATAGAAATAAAGAACAGGAAAATAATTACTGAAACAGCTTGTAGCTGAATATGGAGGAAATACTGAGTGAGCAATTATCAGTTTGTAATTGATGTGACCATTACCCTCTTCTATAGTCTCTTTATGAGCACATCTTTTGCACCTGGCACTTCAGCAAAACAGCAGCTGAAAGAGGACACTGCATCGTGTCCATAATAGATCGCTTCCCTGCCTTCAGGAGCAAGTGGCCATTTCAATGGCTGCAGATGTTAATGTAAGAATGGACACGGCTAGGTACCATTCTTTAGCTGTAATACCAGAGTCCTTATACTCAACAGCTTGAGCTCTTTAATTCATGATATAGTCTTTGTGCTAAAAGGTCTCAAGAAAACACTGATAGCTTCTGCTTCAATGTTTTCAGCAGATTGTGTAAATGATGGGTTGGTTTAGAAGGTCACATAGATGTCCTGTATTTACTTACAGTAAAGGCCTTCATTGTATTTTTCTAATGCTGCCTGTCTAAATCGATATGCACATCAGTCGTGTAGCTTGCTGAATTCTGAACCCAGAAAAAACTATGTTATAACTGGTTCTCATTAAACTGCTAAATGGAATACTAAAAAGTAGCTTAAAATCAGGTGCATTTAATAAAGCTGTATTTGAATTGGCACACATACCCCTCCCATGTGTTTTCCAGTTTGCTAGTGTTGCAAGTTTATCATCTATATTACCTATGCTTAAATGTTACTTCACTCCAATAAAAATAGGCATCATTTACAATTTCTATCAAACATTGTTAAGAAAGTCCATGACCAGATTCATTAGCTAAATGTTTGAGGCAGCATAACACACCCATTAAATTTACTGTATCTTGGAAAGTGATTTATGCCTTTAGATTAGATACGGGTTTGGAAGATTAAAGAAACAGGGCCATAATTTTCTGTAGAAGATACTTTTTTAGTTTGAAAGAAATATACAGAGGACTCATTCTCCACAGTTCACTTTACTTGCTAAATCTGCAGGAATTCCCTAAAATAAATCACAGTGAGGAGTTCCATTAGCACAATTATATAAAAGTTCTACATTTAAGAAATCTGTGTTATGTGAATCATTGCGGGAAAGAATGTTTTCCTGATTCCTCATCGAAAATTTTTTGAGGGAAGACAGTGAGGAGACTTGCTTGGGAAGCCTGTTTAGTCTCCTTGGGCCTCCTGCCACAGGAACCTGCCCTCCCAGGAAGAGAGGAAAGGCTGTCACCCTTTCCAGATCCAGCCATTCCTGCCTCTTCCAATCCACTGTTATGACTCAGACAAGGGCAAGTCCTGACTCCACCAGAGATCCCAAAACAGATCGGTATCCCAGCAAGACTGCATAATATGCATTTATACCCAGAATGCCAAAACTAACCTTGGCTGTAGGAATTCAGTGTCCTTGCATTCCTTAGATATGGTAGATTTGTTGAAATATGAATAGTAATTTTAAAAGAGATTTGGCTCAGACTGTCTGTCTTTCATATTCACGGTCATATAAGCCACTCCGCCTCTGATATGGGACTCTATAATACCTCCATAGTACTTTGTTTAGCTGCTTACATGGATAAACAGCAGTAGGAAAATATTTAACGTAATTTAACTGTGGGAAATAGAGTAAAGGAGCCAGCACTGCATGCTCATCCAGCTCGCTGGACCACCAGCAGGTTCTGCCTGGAATACGATTTGGTCGTCTCTGCTTTACAGCAGCACCAAAGAGCAACAGGATTCTACCTTTCATTCTTCAGATTACAAAACTGAAATACAGCTTTAAAAAATAACTAGGAAAAAGAATCTGAAATTTTAATTGTCATGCCCATAGTAAGAAAAATTTATGCTTGCAAAGGCTTTAACAGATGTTTTTCATTGTAATGGCAGAGATCCAGTATCTTTTTACATTCTTTTTTTCTTTACTCAAACTGAAATAAAACTGGAGGTCACTCCAATTTTTTTTGTGAAGAAAGTGGACACAAGTACGGTATGTGCAGAAAACCAAGAGCCCTCTAACCGGTAAAAATAAATCAGAAATACCACAAAACAGGACAAACTCAGATTTTCTGAGTGAGGCAGACATTTAGAAATAAAAGCCATCTGAAACAGTAATTTTAATTACATTCTAACTTCCTTTGAAGTGAGATTTCTCAATGAGGAAAGCAACTTCTTTGGCTCCAGAGAGGTGCAGTGGCACGGTGAAGCTCATGCAACTTTCCCAAATACTTCAGAAGCCCATATAAACTCATCCAGACCAAAAAGGAAAACATAAAACAAGATATTTGATTCACCAGCTAGCCACTAAAATGTCATTTGGTTACAGAGGGTTCCACCTGCCAAGGCTGAAATCTAGGACAAAGATCCCAGCAGGGTCAAAATTTTGTAATCCCTACTCAGATTAAAGCCCCGTTAACTCTCAAATTTCCCTAAAAGCTAGAGAAATATATATGTGTGTGTGTGTGTGTGTGTGTGTGTGTGTGTACACCCACACACCTATATACAGAGAGAGACTAGAGTCAAATGTTTATTATAAAAACAACATGCTTGTGGAAGATGCCAGATTGACAGTCCCAGAAAACAGAAGGCAGCTACAGCAGCAGCAGAAGCAGGACTAATTTGTTTATCAACCTGCAATAACCTGAAGACAGCACAAAGACTTCAGTCTCCATCCCTGCTTAAATCTCTGGCTCTGGAGCTTACACAGACAGGAAGGATGCTCATCAGAGTGAACTGTGGTGTTGACACATGTATATGGGGACCTGGGAGGAGACCAACCCTACCTTTACACAGCATCACACAGCAATAAATTTTGGTTAAGTTTGGTTTAATGACTTCATTAGAATTTCAGCTGATAATCTATAGGGGGTAGGTACTGTATCCGCTGCCAAACCTCTAAACCATCCGGCTTTGCCCAGAATTAAATTTATAAAATGGTCCAGACTTGTCAGTGACATAAATAACTTTATAAATTGCATGCCAAGTGTAAATGAGTAATGAAGTAGCTACAAAGTAGTATGCCTGTACACCGATTTGGCATTCCACGTGTGTGCAAAAGCAATTTGGTATGCTATGGGGACAAAATTCAGCACTGGCATAAATCATTGGGACTCAAATCTCACACTGAACACCAGAATTGAAATAGGACTCAGAAGTGTTTTAGACTGTGTAGGAATTAATGATGGGAGGGATATGTGAAGGGAGTATGTGCAGGGAACGGTGCAGAAGGGGAAAAGAGCAGGAAAGAAGCAAAAAGAGAGAGGAAGGTAAAAAGTGAACAGGACCTTGTCTGTTCTTTTTACTATTCTTTTCCTTCAGTAGGCAACTTACACTTCTTTTGCATGCAAACTGTGTGATAAATTGGTGAACAGCTTGGAAACACTTAAAAATCTTTTAATGATCTGCCACACCTGATGTGTGACAATCATTCAGGTCAGTTCTGAACGAGGTCCAGAGACTTCTATGGACTTTCCATCTGCCTGCTGCAAACAGCTTCAGGGGAATCTGGCCGCCAAATATGCTTGAAATCCATAGTGTTATAGCCAAGGTGAACTGAGCCCAACGTATTCAGTTTTCCAGAGAGAGTTTCCCGCAGCAAACAAATCCCAAGTGATAGAACTACAGTAATACAGACACCCAGTCACATGGAACAAAGGGTACCGCAAATCTGGCTCAAAACAGTGGACTATTAAGATGCAAGACATAGCTGAGAAGCGGGCATGGGTTTACCAGGTGGCTAAGGCAGTTCAAGGCGAGGCAGTTTAGCAGGCAAACTCTTGCAAAATGTAAGGCAGAGCTGCACGTCTTTGCCACTCCGCTGTTTAAACTGCAGCATTCCTTGCAGTGTTTATTATTACACTGTGCAAGATCAGCGGAGAGCAGCAAACAGTGGTATATGGTATCACCTAACAAGTTCCAGATTATGCAAATAGTTTGTGAGTAGGCATGAGGGAGCAATGCAGAAGTTCTGCAAATTGTCACCATGCATTTCAGACATTTGTAAGCTCTCAGGTGTTGATCACAGTGGTTTATTTATATTCTGTATGCACAGTGCCAAAGTCCTTAGCACTGAAAGGGAACTGCGAGCAGCTTTTTTGCTATTTTTTATTAGATTTTTTTCAGACTGAGCACTTGCTACCAGTTTTAGACGACGGTTCTTGATATTTTAGTAAAACTAATACTGCCGTCACTTTTGAACAAACTGACACTACACAAAGGACTACAGATATTTTAGGCACAGACATCTGTCTCACCATGACATATAAATGTACTTGGATTATCAGTGCTCTCTGATACATTTTATAAGGTGTCCCAGAGCAGGAAACAATAGAATTCAAGATAAGGTATGGGTACCTGAAATCTCCACTGTCAGCAAGTTGTACAATTCCACTGCTTTTTTTGTGTGCATATTTCCTGCACTTTGTTACCAAAACCAGTAGAATCTACTTAATTGTATTTAAATCACATCCAAATTAAGTGGCAGTGTTTCTGAAAATATTTCTTCACAACATGCTGAAAAGATGCTCCTAATCAGTGTGGGAAATGTAAATTTATTACAATTGTTCACCTATTCAATCTACATCCACCATGTACTGTCACTCCTTGCTGGAAGTTTCACCCACATATGCTTTGAGAAACACATTTAAAGCCACAAAATGGTATCAGGGTTTGTTCCACTGCAAAAGCCCTTCTCTTCTGCACTGCTGTAGCAAATTTTAGAATAAATACTTTAAATTCTCTCTTGGGTTCTTAAAAATGGACAGGCATAGGCTTCCAAAGGCCATCTGAAATGTAAACAAATACACGTTGCAGCACACCACCATCACCCACCAAAACACTGGTTGCTGGGAGTTCTGAATTCTTTCCATGGCAACTGGGAAAGGTTAATAACAGAGAGTGAAATGACGATAAATACTTTCCCATTGGTATATAGACCCTTACAAGATTTTTCTCAGATCCTTCCCTGAGAACAGAGAGCATGCAAATGTCAGGGAAAGCTCGCCTCTCTAGTGAAGCACACTCAGCAGAATAAAGCTGAAGAGGTTGCCTTTGATTACACTCAGGACATTTCCAAGCCATCTTCAAATAACATGCAGTGTATCTAGCTCCTGGCTAGACTCCATTGGGGGAAAGGGCTGGGTTAAGTGGTAGGTTATCTAACAACCTGCTTGAATTAGACAGATCTGGCTTAAAACATGTACTACAGTAATCACAGGCTTTTAGTTCATTAGAGTTTTGGGAAAGGCTTATGCCTGAGCACACAATAAAGCACATGCATTGTCAGAGCTCGACTCAGAAATGCTGCAGTGCTGCCTCGATGCTCAGAAGGCCACATACATTCTTGACCTTTCTGCCACCAAGCAATCTAAGTAGTCACACCGATTCACAGTGCCAGAGAAAATCGCCACGAGAGGAAGGTCCCTCCGGACACCTGAACAGCTCTTCTGTAGGATTCTGGACGGTGCAAGTTCTCCCGTGCAAGGGCAGACACAACCCCCCTGCCAGTCTCACAGGTGGCATTAATATTAAGTTGTAATGGGTAGAACTGGAGATAAGAAGAAATTGATTTGCACGTGATTATGTTAATTGTGGCACCCGTGCCCTTCATTCAAGATTGAAGCTCAGCAGCTCTATAGATTAGGTGTCAGAAAAGAAAATGATTTGGCAACTAACCTGGAACTACTGTCCTTAGGCCAACAGAGATTTGCTTATGAGAGAAACACTATCATTTGTTGGAAAATTTCACAAAAGTTGAGAATTCAGTAATTTAAAGGCTATGTGCAGCATCTTAATAAAAAAATGCTGCCAATCGTGCAATGAAGTTTAAACATCCTCCTTAGATCAGACTGGATTTACCTAAGGCTAACAGCTGGTTAATTTTCCTTCACCAGATTCATGCACTACATTTGTCTGGAAGCAAGTTCCTGCATCATCAGCTTAGTCACTTACTCACAGATCATGAAATTGCTTCATGCGTCTTCTGTCTCTAAAATCAGAAAATCTTCTCCTCTACACTCTCCCTTCCCACCCTTACTCTTACTGGAAGTTTGTTCCAGAATCTAATTGCTCAAGTTTACACTAGRCCTATTTATACATTGTAGAAAGCAGAGAAGGAGTATATATAACTGAACAGAGTTAGCTCATTTTTTGACACATAAAGGTACGTTGCTTGTGATTGGGACCTACTTGTCAAGGCAAGCCAACTGCTTTGGGTGAAATACCTGTGAAAACAGTGCAAATCCTTTTCTTGCTACCATCTCACACAGTATCCTTATGAAGATCACAGTACAGATGTGATGCAGTATACACTTTTCCATTATTACGGTGGAGTGTAGTTTACTGAAGTCTCTCAGGATCCCTGATTTCATTTCCCAGGAGGTCTTGCTAGAATCAGTAGTATATTCCAGTGAAAATCTTCTAATCTGCTTCTGGCTAGCTAGTATCAAGCTGAGAAACAGGTGGTATGATCCTTCAGAAAGATGGAGATAAATGGACCAGGGTGAATTAGACCATTCAGACCTATTTATCTGGTGAGAATTGCAAGCCCTGAGCTGGCATAGACATTTCCTGAGGTGTCAGTGGCAGCAGCAGACATGAAGATGAGCAGTGAGGCAATGAGAGTGGAAAACACATGACGCTGAGATGTACATCTCCTTTACAGCAAGCTCATAATGACTGCAAGCTTTCTAACTGAAGTGAGTGCCTTCATGATATTTAGCTATCAAAGAAGAAAGCAAGGTAAGACTGGACTGTGTTGACAGAAAAGTGAGAAGTCATTTGTTAGTGTACCTCTTTTCAAGAATTATCCTCTAACAGGGTTTTGCTAATCTTTTTTTGCATTTATGCCCCTGTAGCCACAGCAACTGAGAAATCACCACTTTCTCCTGTGACCAGGTAAAAGGCTCTTCACTAATTTGTTAACAGACATCTAGCAAAAGTTTTTATGGCCCTCAGATTTGATTATTTCAGTTCCTACTTTCTAGCAAACGGACGTCCCTGAAAAAGCTCCAGTGAATGAGACAGTAACACCCTGGCAGAGGTGTTCACATGTCATCTTAATTTTCTAAAGTGGCTTTCTCTAAATACAGATGCCTGTTCAAGAGGTCTGTCTCCATATTCAAAGACCGCTGCAGAACAGTCATTGCTACCTGAGGGAAGGAGCATTTTACAGAGGGGTTCCTCAGGGAATTACTGTCTCATCTTCCCAACAAGGTTGAGAGGTGCGTGCAGGTTTGAGCTCAGGTCTGGAAAGTGGTGCAGTTACATTACAGTCATGCTCCTTCAGAGTGAAACAGCCTTGCAAAACATTTCACTGACTTAGTGGTCCTCCAGTTGGTCTGCAAACCAACTCGTAATCTCTGCTTGGAACTGCTGTTTTGTCAGAGCCACCTCGCTTTGTCATTCATATGCCTTAAGCTGTGCCCATGAGAAGGGCAGTTTGGAGGCCACACTGTGTCAGGGTCTTCTTTACTTTGCTCTAGGTACTTGTCCCTTTCTGCCTGGCCAACTATCCTACCTGGTAAATGGGGAAGGAGCATGCATGCGGCACAGCCAGGTTTCTCCAAAACACTCTCTCTCCTCTAACACTTGTACAAAGAATTAAAACAAAACAAAACAAAACAAAGGGGAGGGAGAGGAGAGGAGAGCAGAGCAGAGCAGAGCAGTCTCCTTCTCCCCTCAGCAGGAATCACAGTGTAAACAGCCACTGAGTGACAGAGGAAGAGTAGGAGGCTGCTTAGCTGTCTGTATTCCTCGGTGTGTGCAGCTAACAACAAAGGCCATATGCCCTGATCCTACACATCTTTCGTCTCTTGAGCAGCCTTCAGCATACAAGTAGCTCTATTAAGCATTACTAATTATTACAGCATATGGCTTATCTTATTGGTTCAATATCTTATTGGTTCTTTAATTAAAATAGCTGTATAGCTCACCCGTTAGACAATGTTTGTAGATCAAAAATTAATATTCTTTTTTTGGTGGTGAGTTATACGCAAAGCACTCTTGATTTCAGCACAAGCACATTCTTCATAGAAATTGACGAAAAAAGGTTTAGAATAATACTTGTCAAACTAGGAGGTTATCTGTGAGTTTTGACCATTCACTGTCAATGACATACGATGCATTTTCTGCTACCTCAGTGGGTGAGATGGTTTTACAAGAAAAACAGCTTATGAGGACTAGGCCTGGTTTGTGAATGCCACCAAATGAACTGCTATTCAACAGAAAACATGAGACAGAGTCTGCTCCTATTACTCTCCTATTTCTAAGACACTATTCAATTTAAGATTGATCAAGTTGTCAGTTACAAATGACATCAAACAAAAACCTGTGTGGCTTATTGATATTTATTTGCAGTGCTGTGTTTTCTGCTCTTTGCTCTTGCTGGAAACCAAAGCATATTGAATTTGCTTGACATAATGAAGCTAGCTCTTTATTTCCCGTATCCTGGTGCTGAACAATTTAGGCAGATAATTTTAGTATACATTTACAAATATAGCTTTGAGGTATAGTTCAGTTCTCTTTTTCCTCCTGGGAAGCTGCAGAAGTCTGCATAATCCTCAGTATCCACTGAGCAGCAGAAAGGTCTAATGTGATATTTTTCATTTTTAAAAAAGGTAATGGCTCAAGAAACAAACTTCTTGAAGTAGAAAAGTAATTTTATTGCACATATGCATCTTGGCACAGGCAGCCCAGATGATTACCAACACCAGTTGTTTAAAATATTAATCTTATAGGGACAGATAAAGGAAACTGTACTACTTTTTATCCTTGCACTTTAAAAGAACGGTTTGTTTTAATACATGATGACAGAGAGACCTGAATGTTTCAGTATAAGCAAATGATGAAAAAAAGCAAGCCCTATTTTGAAATGTACCTCAAATTTTGGCAACAAACACAGCTGGGCCCCCTTCAGTCTAGTCTGTTAACTAACCTCATCAGGTTGAAATCCATCCCTTTCCTATAAGCACCAGGCTTTTGTAGTGTTTTCTCGACCCGCAGTCAGCCACTTAGCTCACTAAGTGCTTGCATATGCATAAACAGAACAAGGCATCCTTCCCCGTATGCCCCCTGAAAGCCTCAAACGCTGAAGTAAAGGGGAACCTTTTAAGCAGGGTTTTAATTAGCACCCATTGTTCCTTGTCTAGCAGGACAGGCAGAAAGGCCTGGCGATTTGCAAACTGGGATCGCAGTGGGAATCTAACTTTGCAATTGAATCAATCTGCAAACTCCCCAGGACTTGTACACTGAAAATAAAAAAAGAGGGAGTAGACCACGGTATTAATTATAGTGGTGTACTCGCACTGCTACATTTAAGGGTCAGCGAGCATTTCTCTCTTATATTTTTAAGAGGAAAATAGAATCATAAAAATCCACTAGAGAATGAGACCTGGTCATACAAATCTAAACATAAAAGTGAAATTCATCATTAAGTCCACCACTTGATCTTTAACTTGTAGCATCTGTACTACAGATGGTTATTCGTGAAGACTTCTGAAATGGCTCACTCCAGAAAAAGGGATTTCAGGAGGAAGATTTTTTTTTTGCTTTGGTAGGCTTGGTTCATATCAATCAGAAGTCCAGGTTTAACAGAGCTTCCTTCATCTTTAGCAAAGAGGTGCATGTGTGATGATACATGACGTGATACATCTGTTTCTAGAAAACCCGCCTGCATTGGTTGATTTGAATACCCCAGATAAGAAGTAGTACTGGAAGCTAGTCTTTTCAAACCTGAACTGTTTAAAACCTGACTACATTTTTTGCTGGTTCTGTACTATCCCCAGCCTGGGTGACCCCCAGTCATTCTGGCTACCCCTGTGACAGGTAGGCAATTCACCTGATCATACCAGCTACAGTAATTTCTATGGAGAGCTTCTCCTTGCCTTTTCAGGGAGCAAAGGGAAATATATCTTTGACTTTTATTTTTAAAAGAAGTAAAACAAGCAGTACAAGTGAAAGCAAACTGTACTCAACCTCATTTTTCAGTACCATCCATTTTATAGGTGTATAGAGAATGCAAAGATGACTATCTAAATAAAAAGAAGGTAGAAAAGGATGACATGAAATAACATCTCATGTTATGATAGCTATTTTTTTGACAGATTCATTCAGTATATGTGTTTTATTTCTTTGCTATGTTTTAAGAGGTTTAAGGTAGGTCTTCTATTTCAGGTGACAGGATGTATCGTGAATCATAACATATTCATGATGAAGAAATCCAAGATGGTCACCATAACTCATAAGCAAGAGGACACTCCAAATGGAAGCTTTCAAGTTAAGTTTTGGAGTGAATATAATAATTTTAAATGCTCAAAGAAAAAAATGGAGGGAGGGTTAAAAAAGTGACTTTCAGAAATCCATTTTTATGTTAACTAAAGCAGTCAGTTCTATGGGGAAATGTATCTATAAGTGCCAAAAAATACAATAAGGTTTTGTTATCAGCACAGGTTTTCTTACTGACAGCAGCTGAGATTCCCTGACATCAAGATGGGGAAGCACTGAAAAGGCCCGCTCTGAGGAACGTATATTTATGGACCCTTTTCAGCTGCCTAGAATCTGATCTGAATCAAAACACAGATATAGCCAGAAGCAATTTGGGAGCTACATGCAAAGGAAACCTCCTGCTGATTTGAAGAATACTGCTTTAATTGCATGTTAAATATATCTTAAAAGTGCATGAGAGGTAGCAAGGCAAGTATTCAGAAGCTGAGAAACAGCAAAAGTAAAATCATGTAATTCAGCCTGTGTGAATATGCATACTACTTTTTCTCCATTCCTCCTAGAAACCTCCTTATTCAATGCACAGGATGCGCAGAGTTCAAATAATGAGCAAATATGCAGTATTTGCACCTGCAGGCCTTATTTACTATATACAATTCATATCCTGCTCTGAAGACAGAGTTATTAAATTCCCCATGAACTTTTTCATGGCTCTACTCACAGTACTGTATCTAAGGGCTTTGTGAATAAAATGAATTTATTTTTACAGCATGTTTCTGAGGACAGGGACACATTGCAAAAGGCAAGTACTATAATTATTTTACAGTGGGGAACTGAAGGTTAAAGGGCCAAAATTATTTTGGGCATGTAATTTAAACCAGGACCTGATATTTTTGAAAGTACTTCACATTAATAACAGCTTCATCTATTCAAAGCATGGGTAACTTTGTTTACTTCAGATTCAGAAGCAAGCACTTCTGTCTCTTACAAATCTGGCCACATGCCTCCAGAAAGGCATGCCAAAAATGAGTGACCATCTGAGAAAAGTTTGGCTTGAGTGAATTGCCACAAATCATAGAGCAACCCAAAACTTAGCCACAAGGTTCTTTTTCCCTTTCTTGCCATCCCTGCCCAATTTCCCCTCAGCAGACAAAAGAGTCACAAACAGTCTCCTTGTAAGATAGCTTTGATTTTTTCTCAGAAGAGATCTAGCTTCCCTATATAGTGAGGGTGATGTCCTGTGGGAAAACACCGGAGTGGGGATCATCTGGATGCATTCACACTTAAACATCTGCCTTACATCTGGGAATCAAGCTCCTATGGAGTCAAGGAAGAGAGCTAAACACCTCCAAAAAGCAGCTCTGGACACCTCAATGGGATACTTGAAATTAGACAGTTTGACTCCCCCTGGGTGCCCCTGTGAACCCGCAGATTCAGAAAGGGATGGGAATGTACAGGCGTGGTGGCAGCATAGGGTGCGTGAGGGAAGTCGTACAGGCAAACTACCTTCTGGCATTTTTCATCTTTCTGTTCATAGTTTTGCAACATTATTTTCTTCCAAGCTGTTATTTAAAAGGTAAACATCTTGGGAATTTACTCACAAAATTCCTTAAAATGAAAATGGAAGGCCTTCCTTCTGTTTTCATATCAACATCCATGCTGGTCATCCCCATCTAATATCTGTGGGTATGAAAAAACACATGTTGCTATGGGGGTCTGCACTAGCTGGAGTATGGGTAGCCATGCCATGGGGTTTAAGAGCTATATGCTGCCCACAAAGAAGTGATACTCAGAAGCCTTGTGATCTTTTCTTCATTTCTGGAGAAAGATATGATGGGGCATGTACAGACCTCTGTCTATTCCCCACCATCTTATCTACCCTGCACCCCAGTCAGGCTCAGCTACCTTAGGCTCAAATCCCCTTCTTGCCCCAAATCCTGTTGCAATAGTCTTCCAACCAGTCATTCTCCCACTTTAATTCTTGTTACCATTTCTTTCTTGTTTTTCTGTTGCTGCACAGACGTACAAGTCCTGTTTCTTTTGCATTCAAATACAACACCTTCTTTTTCCATGTTGCCAGGACCTGGCAGGAGATCCTTAAGGACACAGCAAAACCAGATTTGATTGCCTGGACAGCCCAATATAGCTTACTGCAATTACAGGACACATCCAACTCAAATGTAAAAAGATCCTTTGGAAACAGAGCTGCCAAAATCTTAAACACTTTCAATTGAAGGTGCCCAAACAATTCAAAAAGGCTTAAAAATTGGCCAGATTTGGGTAACAGAATAACAGAGTACTTTTCTGACGCAAGAAAAACGTGAGTCACTCTTACCTTGCGTCAGAAATGTGTTCTTTGGTATTATAAAGGATGGTTTCATAAGGACAATGGAGGGATGCTTTCCACAGAGCACCCCATATGAGAAGCATAATTGTTTTAGCAAGGTGGAAAATTTCCAGCTGAAGAGAGAGATGGGATGATTATCCCATCTCTAATACTTGATGGCTGGGACATTATTCTAGAAAATTGGAGATATATGTTAAAATCCTCAGGCAGGTCAGAAAATTGATTCTAGCTCTCCAGTTCTGGAAGAATGACCTAACTGGTAAGCTCTTTGGAAAAAAAATGGRAAGTTACCAACCTTCAGCTTTCTTACACTCCCCCTTCATTGACTCTCCTCTTCTTGCAAGCTTTCCTTAATGAAATGCTGTACAAAAACTTAAAATTTTCCATTTTTAGTTAAGTTCAGCCCCAAATCCAAAGTTTTTTTTCTTTCTTCCTTCCCTTCTTCCCACACATTTTGAATCTTGGGGGTCCCTAAGATCACTCACAGGTGGTGACATCTAGCTGAAACCTGGTTCATGGGGAACACAAGAGACTTGAACAGCAGTTCCAGTGAACCTGATTTGGAAAATAGATTCTAACTGTTTACTTGAGAACCTTTTAAAAAAAGAGAGAGATGGGGAGGCATTTTATAAAAAGCAAATACTTCAGACACAAAAATTTTGTTGAAAAAGTTATTTTCCATAGAAAAACAGTATCAGTGGAAAGTGTTTGGAAAGTTTTGAACAATCCTAACAACTACTCTAGTAAAATATGCCTCACATTGACTTTGACTTTTCATGCCTTAAACATAAATGCACCTCTTTTCTTTCTGTCTTATTTTTAATTAAATAAATTCTTCCTACCACACTGTCCAAAGGTACAGGAAATCATTTAATTCTCCTACCTTTCCTTTGGGAGAAAAAATGATGAGGAATTTTTCATCTTTCACTCTCTTTTACTGCATATGGCAACACATGGTTTTACAAGTCAAGGTCACATTTAGCTAGTTGTCATGGTGAAAGAAAACACAGGGGAAATTGGGCATGTAGCATTTAGTTTGGTTTTCTGGGAGAAGTAACATACAAGAAATCCTGTCATGAAGAAGCTGTGTTTAACCAACCTTTTGTACCTTTAACGATCATCTTTCTGGCACTCATGTTTAAACAGAGTAATGAACCTCTTCCTCTCCTCAGCTGTAAATCAATACCACCAATGTGTCCCTTAAGAAAATCATTAACAAATTGTATAAATGCCTGGCCAATCAATAGAAGGATTTCCACTTCAAGTGTTAGTGGAAAAAAGTAATAGTTTTTGGTAATGTAATCAGAGCAAGCCTTGACTGTGCATTGCCACCATTTTAAAGATAAATATTTCAAAAGACATAATCGACCCAGTGCTAAATACTTTCCTGGAAAAATAATCATATATATAACTGTGAGCTCTTAATAACTATTTTCTGAAAAGTAGGAATTGAAAGAAACTGATGAAATTATGGATTCTTCAAAACAAATCTTTCTTCTTTCTAAATATCTTGAAAAGGCACCTAAGAGAAGCTTTCTTTGCAAAGTAGCTGAACTACTGTAGATGAGGTTCCCCTAGAGAAATTGTCTTCTGGCAACTGCCTGCTATATATATGAAAGCTGGCCTGAAGAGTGCAGAAGTAGCTGTTTGAGGAAAGGACAGTGACAGGAATCAGCTGAGGAAAGACCAATATATGGTTACCGTTTGATCTGTCTCTAGAGGCTTAAAAGCATTTGAAGATATCTTAAATTGGAAAGCAAGTAAACCCTTTACTAGTAAAGTAGAGAAGAAGAACAAGTTGCTGAAAAAAATGAGAGAAGTGTTAATTTTTTATAGCATTGTGCTGAGTTCACAATAAAATCCTTTCCATTGAGGACATTTGGGATGGAAATATCATCTACTGCTTCTGATCCCCAATCAAAGCTCCTAATAACTTTCCTAAATCTAGCTTAGAATCATGCAAGGCACTTGGATGTGCTTTGACATGGATAAGAATATCACCAGCTCTTTCCATCTCTTTTGTCCTAGCCACAAAGTCCATCTCTGTGGCAACAATTACATACATTCTTACATAAGTCTAGGTTCAGCAGTTCAAAACTCCCCCTCAAAAAACTGGTTGCTTTTATTGAAAAGTCCAGCAGCTGTGTCACCTTTACCTTATTCTTTTCGTAAAGGGAAAGTGGTCCTAGGAAAGAAAGATTAGCATTTATTTGCTATTAGGTAATAGGAGAAAAATAGAACTAGAAAAAAAAAATCACCCATAAAACTAGTATTTAAATAGCTACTTAGAGTTATGGCTACTGTCAGTTGCCAATTTTGCTCAACTGCTCCAGATCAGGAGAGTGCCCTTCACACTTTCCAAGTTCAGCTCCCTGGCTTTGCACACAGCTACACCCTGTGGTTCGCTCTCTAGTCAGATGAACTCTCTTAAAACTGACTTTTCCCAGAGATTTTGACCCAACTGGATACCCACCTAGAAGTCTCTGAAGAACCTTAGACGCACAAGCCTAAATCAGAGACACAATCCAAGCATTTCTGGGATTATGTGGCCTTGGGCTCTCCTCCCAAATCCTCCCATTTTTCCCCCTTTCCCTAATGAGGAGTACTTTCCAGTTCTGTGAGTATGCTGGCTTCTTCCAGTTCCCTTTCACACTTATGGTTGTCCCCCACTGTTTAAGAAACACTGATTTAAAGGATGATCTTACAGGTTATCTACATAGAAGCATGGTAGGGATGAAGGGACTTTGATTACTATGAACACTTCTTGACAAAATAAATATCAATATTATATCATGGAGTAAATAAAGCAGGGAATGAAAAGAGAAGGTGGAATAGAGAAGTAAATATCAAGCTGCATTTTAGAGTAGAAGCGATTCAGAAAATATTGTTTTCTAATGCAGGCTCACAATCCTGTATCCAAGTCAGTATTTTTTATGTAGAAGTGGCAAATTCCATGTTTGTTCCAGGAAGCCAGGAGTGCCATGGCTGACCTGGAGCTGTGCAAGAGAAATAACAAAGCTGGTGTTAACATAAATTCATTGAGTGTGCAGAGGGATGGTGCAAAGGATGAATGGGCTTAAATGATAACATCTATTGGCCCCTGAGCCCTCTAAGCAGAAAAAAAGAATGAGAACAAGGAGTTTTAACGGTAGTGGCAAATTCCTTATTAATGTGTGCAGGCAGCCTTACGTACAATATAGACTTTGGTGCATTGCTTTCTGAGAGCTCCTGCAAGAGGCATTTTCTAGTGTTAAAAGGTTATGTAGGCAAGAGGAGAGAGAAGGTAGCCAAGTAGACTACTATAAAGATTAACATTAGACTTATAATACTTTCTATCAAGCGCTGTTCATAAATCACAGAGGAAAAAAGTATGACACATTGCCCTGTATTATAGAATCACCCAGAGAGAAACTCTACGAGATGTACAAATTCACAGGATTTGCTGCTGGGAAAAACTGGATACACTTTCTGGTTTGGAGATACTGAATGCACAAAGAATGCCTCAGGATCCTTTATTTTGTGTCCAATAAGTGTAACATGGCATAGCTACCTAGCTATTTCAGTGTAACAGAGAGAGTAGGAAAAAAAATCCTTTGTGCAAATGCAAAAAGAACAATTCCGCTACACTGTACAAACCCCAGCTCTCTCCATGTTTTTCATTATGCTGAAATAATGACAGAGCAGAGACAGAGAAATCATTGTAACTCTGCCCACATGTTATTCAGGCAAAGGCATAGATTCTTCAAGGACTCTGTATTTCAGGTATTTAAGTGTGACAACAGAACATAGGCATGATAATAATTGCACCTTAGAAATTACTATTTTTTCCAGTGGCTGCAAAAGGAGATAGTTAAACTTGGTTAGCTAAATCCCAGCTCTACTTTGGATGCTAATAAAGGAAGTAGTACAGTTGTCAGACAGTAATTCTTTCTTCTTGGAGTCAATACAGCCCAAATTGCTCAATACTGGGGCTCTGGGCCGAGGAGAAAGCATTTCTAGGTGAAGTGCAAGATTGGCGCACTGACAACTTTTCTTCTTCCATCCTAGCAATATTATTTCTATATTGTAATTAGAACTTTATGTCAGAGAAGGTATCTGAAAATGCCATCAAGAGAAAAAGGTAAGAGAATTGGTGTTAAAAATGTGGCAGAGAGGGAGAGTTTGTGGAGGAGGGAAGAAACTGAGGAAAACATGAGCAGTGAATCAGAGAGCAAGGGATAGTCTGGTGAAGGAACAAGGAGAGTTGGGGAGTGGATACAGCAGCAGCAGCAGCAGCAGCAGACATATCAGCATTATATATACATGTATAAAAAATGTGAGTATGTAACTTTCTTGCTAAAAGAGAGACCATCTTATTGATGAAGAATACTCACTGAATGGCAGTGCTTCTGGTCAAGTTAACATGAAGCCTAATTCCAATTAATATTTCAATTAATAATTTAGACATAAAAAGTACTGCAGATAAAATTTGCAGATAACACCAATATTGGCAGACAGAACATATGTTTCAATTGCTTGATAAGCCAAGCTTATTCAGGCAAAATTGATATGAGTTTTGGCTATTGAAGACTTAGAAACTGAGGACATACTTTAGAATAGTATCTTGAAAAGCAACCTCTCTGAAATAATTTAGGGTCAAAGTGGGCAAGCAATGGAACATAAGCTTCCACTACGGTCCTGTGGCAAAAGGGTTAATGCAACCCTTGAATGTATAAATGCAGGAAAAATGAGTGATGATTTCATCTTTCTCTAAAGAGAAATTAGAAATACAGATATAGTGAAAAAATTGGAGCTGTTAAAAAATAGAGTCAAAAAATATTCAAGAGAATCACGAGAGACTTAGATACTTCAGCAGATTTAGTCCATTAAAAATAAAACTGAAAGTCACCTGACTACAATGTACAAGTGCCTTTGTGAGAAGAAAATAGAGAGCCCTTTAATTTAGACAAGAAAGGCATGATAAAGGTTGAAAGGTGAAGCCAGATAAATTTATATGAGAAATTAAGCAATTTGACTCTTCACACAGAATGAGTGATTAACCACTAAAACAAACTAGTATTTCCAAAGTTTCAGAAATTTTTGTTGTTTGAAATCCTCATGTCAAAACTGACTGTTTTCAACAAGGTGTGGTTTTGCCAACTGTGTGTTACAGACTAAATCTAGAACAAAGAAAACAGACCAGTTGGTTCCATGGATAAACCAAAATACAGAACACTTCTTCAAAGCTGAAATTCTGGTGAAAATGTCACTTCAGTTTTAGTTGTTTTCTTCTTTTTTAAAACTTAAAGAAACTAAATCTGACCCAAAGCTGTAAAGTTTCTGTCAACCTGAATTACATCTTTTGTTTCAGATGCTTTACTGACTTTTTTTGTCTAGTTCTTTTCTGTTTAGAGTTAATACTGTGAAATTTAATGGCTTTGATTTACATGTCTATCTAGATAATCAAATGTTCTCTCCAGAATTTACAGTCTGTAAATCTATCAATTTATTCTTATTAGCAAAATAACTTTGCATGCTAATGTTTACTTTACTCCCTTTCTTACAATGATCAGTGAATATGTTCCCTCAAATATTTGTTGACTAAAAAAATTTCTATTTTTGTCTGCTTAGCTGAACTGCTGAAAAAGCACATCTCTCCATGCCTAAACTATTAAATAAAATTGAAAACAAAGCCTTATGTTTCAATTAGAATCTCATTGTGTGCTCCTGATGATTTCTTTTCTTCCTAAAAAGTGACACGAATTGTGATACTGGTAGTGCGCATTAGTCTTTCAATGACACTGCATCCTTTGAAGCAAAAATAGTTGACAAAAGCATCATCAGAGTTGTGGGTACCCTGGCAGCAAATACTGATGATTCTCATAAGAAATTTTCTTAGGAACCTGAAAAGCAATGGGAAGAATTTGAAAGCTGGGGGAGGCAATGCTAAATACTTGGCAAAGTTCTCTTTTTATCCTTAAATTCTGCTCTTCAAGATACCCCTCTCTGAGACAATGCAGGCGTCAGACTTCACTGTCTATTATTGGAAAACTGTGTTGCATGTACAACAACAGATATATAAAACAGATATATAAAAGACAGAGCAGAGCTGAAGAGTTTCTACAGAGATGGGAATTGGTGAGGAAGTACATTTTCTTCCGATTCATCCAATCTTCCTGATCTTATAAGGGGTCATTATTTTCATTTATCTCCCTCTGAAGAAATGATGACACCTTTGGGAGCAATTGCAAAGACGGGGTTAAGTTTGACCTCAGTGAAGGTATCTGGAATAGTTTCAACCGAACTAGTGTTTCAAAGTATAATTCACAGCAATTTTTGGTTCTTAGACCTGACAGTATATGCCTAATATAGACAAGCTAGTGGGCTGAATTTGACAGGAAAATGTACATTCAGTAATGGGTAATAGCGAGTAATAGGCCGTTCTTAAGAAACAGTATATCTGTTTAATGTTAATCATGTTATCAAATAATTGTACACTAATGAGCCTATTCACAGAGCAAACCCAGCACCACATCAGTGATGTTCAAGAAGCAGGTGTAGATGCTGAACCAGCCTGAATTATGAATTTGGATATGCAAGCAGGCAAATTAGAGGTGTTTCACATGATCATTTGTACACCTGAGAGATGCCGGGAACGCTTCAGTGAAATTTCTCTGCTATCAGAGCGTGTAGGATTACTCACATTCTGTCTGTCTCCCTGTCTCCTCTGCCTCTTCCTGGGAAATGTTTTTAGCAGGAGAAATTTGCAACTGGGAGAGGAAATTGTTTGTAGGAAGAGTTGCAGAGCTGGATTTTTCTTTTTAAAGGCTCTTGTTTGGCTGCTGTTGCTTTGTATTGGTTTGAGGTTGCTCTTTTATCTACATGTCTATCTTTCGAGAGGCTAAAGGACTGGGGAGAGGACCTAAAACATAACTTGATGGAGTCTTCAGAAGCAAATAAACGTCTGGCTTCAATTTAGCTCAGTTTAGGGACATAAGGTGTGTGGTGGGTGGCACTCATTTTCTAGCACTTGTAAAGAAATGTGTTTCCCAGTTTGTATCTTACGTAGACGAAAAGTTTTCCTTTTCAAATCTGTGAAGACTGTATGTGCTCAGAGGCTCTGTTGCAGCAGCTGAGGAGGGAGAGGGGAGTCCTCCGCCTGCCTTCCCTGTGCTCCCCCTCGGCGGCTGCCCCACAGAGCCAAGCCGAGCATCGCATCGCATCGCATTGCATCGCATCGCATCGCATCGCGCCTCACTGCGGGAGCCTGGCGGCTCACCTGCCCTCCCGCACCCAGCACCCTCTGTGCCCCAGGCACCCACATGTTGCTTTGCGAGCATCTTCAGCTCTGCAAGCACGTTTTGCTACACATTTGAATCTAAGCTTGATTTAAGAAAATAGGCTTTCTAGAAGAAAATGTGAAAGGGAGGGTTGGAGGGCGCTGGAAGGAAGCCAACAGAATTAAAAATTCAGGTCCACAGCTCTGAAAACTCTCACTGGAGCTCAGTGAAGGTAAAAGGTCATAATGTAAAACAAGCTCCTCAGCAACCAGAAGGAGTCAGTGATAGGAACTTCCCTAAAGCCATGTAAATCTTGATGATGGCAGGGATAAAAAAAATATATATCTATATATCTATATATATATCTATATATATCTCACAATGACAGATAACCCAGTCACGGTCATTTCCTCTAAGCTCATTCTTAATTTGCAGATCTCCTTCAGTTTTAGGCTTTGGGGGTTTTTGTTTCATTTCCAGTAGAAGTGGGGTTATAAAAATGGTGTTTAGAAAATACAAAATAAATCACATATTTCAAAGAATATTAATTTCATAATTTCCTTAACAGTACAGAATAAATAAAATTATGGAGGAGTCAGATCATGCCAGTTGCAACTAACATTTTGTTATTATTTTCAGTAAAGCAGATCCTTTTGTTAAGGTAGAGAAACATTTACGTACTGAGACATTTAAATTGAAAGAAACAAAGAATATGACTACTGATCCTGCTATTAGTTCACAAGTTCCCATGATATTATTTTCAGAGTAATATTTTGTGTATTTTGTAATATGTAGAAAATAATTTAATATTTATTTGTAAAAAGATTGTTCTTTTCGGGTCTACTTACCTCAGACTTTTAGACTGACTCAAAAAGATTTTGAGGGGTTTCTAAATTAGATCTCTGCTTTCTCTTATTGATAGTAAATCTGAGATGCTTCAACTGTGTGATCGATATATAGTGATTTGTTTGCCCTATCCCTTCTTCTTTCCTCCCCTTTCCCCATGATCCAGCTCCTCAGTTTGTTTTCCAGAATAATTCAAGACTCACATTTTTCCCTGTGCAATGTGTATCACCTCAGTATTTTGTGTGTAGAGACATTTTGCAAGCTAAAAAATGTCAAATGAAAATACCGAGGAAGCCATCAACAGAAGTTTTTGCTTGTGAAACAGGGGCAGCAGGCCTAAACTCACTAAAAGTTATACAGACATCAGCAGATTGGCTGGAGAAAAAAGAAAAAAGTGTGCAGGAAAATGTGCCCTCTGGTTGAGACAGGCTGTACTATCTGAATGCTTCCCAACACAGATATTCAGAGTAGTTTCACAACACTTGTAAGGAACACTGCTTTCAGTCCTGAAGAAGAAGGGGTTGATGGGGCCTTTGAATCTTGCTTTTGCAGCCCACATCCCTCAGGTTTGTGGCAGCTCTAGTTTGCTGCACTGCACCAGGGGGAAGGCGCAGGGAAGAGCCTGGTGAATGGTCCTGTCCTCTCCCTGTGCCTGGAGAACCACAGCTACACAAGCAGCACAACCCTGTCTGGGGGAGGAAGTAGGGGAAGGAGGTAAAAGAAGAGAAGCCCAGAACAGGGCATAAGACCAGTACTGCAGGTAACAGAGTTGTCAGATAGTGCCTAATAATCTTGATATCAGCTGATACCATATCCATTTAGAATTGACTGTAATAGATTTCAGTATGTAGATACATACCCATCACTGCCTTCTAGTTTTCCCATGAAATACTGAAAAAAGATTAATGTCAGATCTTGACACAGTAGCCAAAACACATCACTAATCCAAACTATAATAATCAGATTGAAGGAGCTGGAGGAAGTAATAATAATTATAACTGCCAATATTTTCTTCATGGTGTGACACTAGATAAGCCAAAGCAATAACAGTTCTTCTAATTTGCATGCAGGAACCACCAATGGAAAAAAAATTAAGCCAGTCCAAGCTCCACTCTTATTAAAGGTGTATGACATGTGAAAGCACACAATAAATAAGTCAAACTTTGCTATGCATGACCACATGCAGTAAACTCGATATGTCCTAACTGCACATGTAAATATTTGTAACAAAAGCTAAATGTCATCAAGTCCTGCATTTCTGCTAATGTGTCAGAGTCCGTCCTTCTGTAACGAGCAGATGCTTCAAGCAGCCACTGTCCTTTATGCCCTCCTCATGACCATCAAACTTTAGAGGAGGGTTTGTAAGAACCAGCAAAGTCCAGCAAGAAGAAGAGGAGATCAAAGGAAGAACTACAGTTCTGGGTGTGGCAGAGGCCATTCCCTGGCCTGGTGAGGCTCCTCTACTGGCTGGGAGAAAGAGGATTCAGTCCATGTCCTCTGGGTCCTCTTCCAGGAATGCATCAGGGGAAACCCAGAGAGGAGAAGCAAAGAGCTGTGGCCAAATGCAGAGAGAAGCAGAAGCAGCCCAAGCAGGGACTATGCAGTGTTCAGCCCCTTGCCACAGCTGTGATGAGGCTTTCCAGTTCCCTTCTGATTGCCTGTTTCTTTCCACTCCTCTTTTTCAGACGAGTTTCTTGACAGCTTCCCCATCCCCATCCCTTTTCTTATTTCTTCTTGCTTTTCCGTGTCCTCACCTTCTCTCTCCTTTCCATTTGCGTATTCCCTTTGCAATATTTCACTTCTTCCTCTCTGCCACTCCCCCAAATGACTTAGCTTTTTTGTCATATTTCTGCCCACTTTGCCTTTTCATTAAATCTCTTTCCTGACTGTTCTCTTGTCTGTGTAGCCAGCAAGCTCTTCAGGAGAGAACCACTGGATCTTCTTAGATCATGTTCCCATGCAAACAAACACCAGATTCATGAGCTGTAAAGATCTGACTGAGAAGAAGTCACGCAATTGCTCTTCTGGAGCACATGATCTGGGGTTTGTGCTGACTCTATGCCAGCACTGAGAAAATAGACTGTAGTTGATTTGGTGCAATGTTAGATGACTGGGGGAAGACGATACTGAACCTGGCATAAAGCCAGCCACTATAAAGCTAACTTACCAACATTAAAAAAAAAAAAAAAAAAGTTGAATTTGCAGAATTAGTTCATACTGCATCAGCATTTTGCCTCATGCGGCTTTGGTGCTTTTGATCCAGTAGTGGGAGCCCTGAAGCCGGATTTATTTTGTTCTTGAATGGCAGCCCAAAGTTGCAGAGCACCTAGCAAAATGAAGTTTACCTTAGCTTGTTCCTGAGGCACTTTGGAATAAACACTATTATTAATAGGAATAGTAGTAATAATACAAATAATTACTGTGTGCATTAAGCCAGCAGCCATTCAGGTGGTGCCTAAGTTACTGAAAATAACAAGTGGAAACCTAATCAACCCAAAACACTCTCTCCACTTCCTGGAGGAAGGCTTCGTCTCCAGCATGGTATAGAGAAGAAGTTTCTGTGGTTATACGGGTGGCTGAACCACTTTTCTCTAGCAAGTACTCTTGAGGAGAGCAGGGCCACACTCACGAAACTCACTTAATCATCTTGTCTAGACACTTTCAGAAGCAGGAACAGAGCCACTCCCTGTCACTGCCCCTCGCAAACAAATTTGTGTTTGCTTCAATAACTGGCTAAAAATGATGGGTAGAAAACTATGACTCAGATTAATTTCCGTAGACTCTTCTGAAATCCTTGGTTAGTCAGGGAACCAGGCCTAATACCATGTGTCTTAGTAACATGCACAAAATCAACCCAGGCTACATATTTCCCCCAACATTCCAAATATTTCCTGAAGAGCAAAACGGTTTCTGGAAATTGTCAGGAAAATGGAGGTAGCAGATTCCATCCTGTCTGAAACTGTTTCACTAACTCAAAGTCATTCTATTTTTAAGAAAGCAAATTGACCAATATTTCACCATCATTTCTCTGCAATTAACACTGAAAGACTATAAAATGCTCCAAACATTGCATAACAGACATAAACTTGAACTGGGAGCCCTGAAACATTAGCTGGAGTGACACTGTGTTCAGAAATGCAGTTTCTGAGTAGATGATAAAGCCTCATGTCAATTCAGTGTGGGGATTTGACTTTTTGTGGTTTGAATACATAGCTGGCCACACACTGTTTTCAGTCACCTACTTTCCAATAGCCTCCCATACTTTTGCCTAGGATCTCCCAGACAGAGCTGTACCTGCATGTGCCCTGTGCAGGTACCTGCAATGTACCTATGACACATCAGGCTGTTGTCCTTGCAGTCTGCAGCTGGTCCATGATAGGCAATGGCATTAGCTAAAAGTCCTTGAGAGAGGGCCAAAGTCTCCTTTTTCCAGTGGATGGAGAGATTGGACACAGAGGAGCCATAATTCTCGGGGCCTAATCTGCTGGTGTGTCAAAGATATCACATTATATTGAAGGCAAATGGATTTAACTGTGCTCAGTGCATAAAAATCAGGCCTTTTCTATGACTCAGAGCTGAGTTGCCTAACTACAGATCCCAGACTCTGTGACAGTTCATGTATGGCCAGGTTTTATACATCTGAGTTCTTAGATGACAGAGACTTGGCTGGACTACACAGTGAATAAAATTAATTGTAGTCCCCAGTCATCTTAACTTTACTGAGGAATAACCTCCGTGGAGGAGAGAGAAATAGAGGGGTTGAGAGACTGAGTTGTGATATAGCTCAGAGCCACAGCAAATTCTAACTAACCGTGGAGCTTTTTGTAGCAAATACCTGCATTTGGACTGTGGTCTAGAGTACAATGGGATTTAATAAGTGCCACTAAACCTGGCAGACAGCCCTGCTCCTAGTGAGGGGCCATATATTTAAGAACTATGCAAAATATTATGTAGTATGCATGTGACCAAATTCTTTATAGAGGAAAATCCCTGGGACTGTGTTAAATTAAATAGGATTATGGCTTTCACTAATCTGCATCCAGTGTGACCATACAAGGGTATTAGTTTGGTAATATTTAAGGACTTAGCTCTACAGCAGCAGTGATCATCTGTCTAAGCTCAGTGACTGTGTTGTCAGTGAAAATGTTAGCTATTAAAGAGCTTGCTGTTTACAGGGCCTGAATTAAACATGTGACATTTGCCATCAGACAAATTAAGCACAAGAAAGTTATGCATAGGTCAAGACATTTTTCCTTCTAGAATATGTAGAACAGCAAATCCCCAGATGTGACTTCTGTGAGCAGCACTGCTGAACACTGCTTTTCCAGAGCCATGGGTAATGCTCTCATCAACTGCAATAAGAGTAAAGGCAAATCCATGTGATGATATCAAAACCCTCACCCTTGTGCCTTAAGCACAAATGGCACAGATGGATAGATTGCCAGATAATTTAACAATATAGCATCATACCTAAGCTGGAAACATTCATTATGAAACCAGCTCTGTCTACTGGCAATTACTCAGGTGGTGGAATTAAGATGCTACAGCTGTCTGCGGCTGCTGAAATCGGACATAACTGAGGTAACCCCATGGCATATGCTGTCAAACACTGACATTTTAATCTCACACCCTGAAAAAGCAAACAGATAACTCTCTTAACACTTAGAGCTTGCTTCTGCACAAATGCAAACACATGTATATAAATATATATATGCTCAGTTGGAAAACATTTGGAGTCTTCTTAAACTTAAATACTAGTAATGCAAGAAAATGTTCAAAACAGAAAAAGGATCTAAACCACTCCAACTGAAGGCCAAAGTTTTGATGGCGACATCAGTATAAATCCTATTGAGGGTAACTGTGTTGTGCAAATGTGACAGAGTATATGATCTGAAAATAAAATATGATCGCAATTTGGGCTGCATAAGAATACAGAGCAAGAGATGTATGAGGTTGTTTCTTAGCTCCCAGACAGGGTTTGCAGGGCTGAAAGGGCAAAATAAGCTTTGCTTGTAAACTGAACAGCCGTGAGCCAGAGGTCAGTCAAGGACGCAAGTACAGGCACAGTGCAGTGCACCTTCAGAGTCCCTCAGCTCAGGCCCATACTTTGCATAGTCCCATCAAGACAGACCTAACCTATCCTGTCATGCTAAAATTCTCATATATGAGCAACTGGATATGTAATATTAAACAGGAAATGCATGATGCCCAAAGCAGCCTTATTGATTTGGGCACCACAGGCTACTTCTTCAAGATAAGATTTCCTGTAATGGAGGATGATTTTTTTTACCACCTCACTGACACATGCAGTTTGAAGATCTTTCATGTGTGAATATAGCTATGATCAGTCCAGTTACTCTCCAAACACTTCATAAGTTTACAATGGACTTTTAATAATAATAATAAAAGAAATGCTTCATTTTGATAAGTATTTTTCCCACTTTAATTATTACCTTATTTCCTTGACTGAGTTCATCGGTTTGCTATGTGATTAAGTGATCCAAATTAAATACCTAGGCAATTTCTTAGAATACCCCAGCTGATTTTTTATTGCCTAGTTAATCAGTCAGCATTTTAAACAAAAGGTGTTAAAGAAATACAAACATGAGCTGGAGTCTTACCAAGTTGCCCTAGACAGTTTCTCCCAGAATGATCAGGAACACTGTTTGTGGTTCCTTAAGCTTTCAGTGCCCTTTCCAGATGGATGTTTTGGGATCTCAGCTTTGTAAGCAAAACCATCCAACAGAAATAGGCATGTGCCTGGGCAGGTTCTTCATCATCCCCTGGAGCCACCTGAGCTTATGGGAATTCCCAAAGACTTGCATAGCTATGCCAACAGTAGTGCTCTTCTCCAGAAGACATTCAAGGTGTGTCTGCCTTTGTCTTAAGTATCAGGGAAAATTATGGCCTAGACTGTACAATTATGAGCTAGAAGTACTTTATTATCACCAGCTAAAATAACAATATAAGACAGTGAAATGATAAACCACATTTCATTTAAAATAGGAACCAGTGAACTCTTTTGAAACCCATTTCAGTTCATGTCACTACATTTTTTAAACATGAAGAGATGTTTTTTAAAGGCCTGATCCTGACTTGCACTACAAAAGCATCAGTTTCCATAAGTAAAGTACTACACTATGTAATGGCGTGATAGTAGTAGTGGTATTAGTGGGGGATGTAACAGCTCTGTGCTGTAGGTATGGGAAAGGCATGTATGGGCAGGCATGTATCTCCCAGTGAGGAGGGATTCCAAGCTACCCAAAATCTTTGTGTAGTCTTTGAATCTCTACAATGGCAAAAAGTGTTAGTGGGCCTTAGGACAAACAAATACCATTGAGACATAAAATATTTTCTCAAGGGTCAATATTTATTAAATTCACTGAATTTAGAGGAGAGAAACTTCAATTGCTGTTGAGCACTGATTTATATTCTCCAGGAATTACTGTGTCTGGGGGAAGAAAGCTTCCGTTTTATTAAGGCAAGTAGAAAGTGCTCTGCCTGCGTGGCCAAGACCTAAACAGATACAGGACAACCTAATTACATAAAAAATTATTATGCTTCTATCAACGCATTTGCAGTTTTGTAACTTATTTCAGTGGAAGGTAGAGGTTATGACTGTATGTCTCTTTGTAATAATTTTTTATATATCAAACATGTTGCTAAAAACATCAGTATGTTTTAGCTTAACTTTTTATTTTATTTTTAGGAGTTTTCTTGAAACACCAAGAGAAAAAAATTAAGAAAAAGAGCTTTAGGTTTCATCTCTCATATGCTCCTAAAGACTTGGTGTATGTTCATAATCCAGTATGAACATGGAAAAAGCCACATACAGTGATACACACAAATCTATACTGTTAAACAGTAAGAACAGTCCTTGCACTGCTTTCAACCTGGGGCAGCTTGAATTCACCTAACAGTTAGCCAGAGCCTGGGAATTAGCACAGTCTAGGAACAAGCAGTTTGCAGGTGGCCACTCCGTTCAGAAAGTGATTTAATAGGGTAGATGTGGGATGCTCTGTGCCAGCATCTTCAGTGCCAAAGAACATGATCTGGCTCTCTTAAATTTACTAGTATAACTATAACCTATGTGTTCTTTTTTCTCTTTGTCAAGGGAATAGGATGCAGAAAGTTAAAAACAAAAGTAAGTACTCATACCAATATATCAACTTATACCAAATTTTAAGACCAAGGGAAAAACAGACTGGTAATCATATTGTTATAGATGCAGTTTAAAGGCTAAATTCATCCTTGTTCTAAATTTAATGACCTTTTTTTATGTCAGATCAATAATAATAAAAATATTGACAAGTAATATAGAATAAGATTCTTACAATCTTTGAGGAAAGCTTTGCCATCCAAAAAGTTATATTAAAATTGAAGAAAAAAACTGAAGAATGATTCCTCTTAAGATGGATAGGTATGTCAGAATCCATCCCCTACAGTATTATATAGTTATTTACTTCATTTGTAAAAATGCTACTGTAAACTTTCCCAGTTAAAATTAATTCTCAAGACATTAAAAAAATCAATTACCAAGCATAAGAGCTTTCTTTCTAATTATGTTACATCCTGAAAATTCAATCTAGATTATGAAATTATGGGGGGAGTTCTTCTAGATTTATGAGTGTACCATTTAAAGATTTTGCAGGTAACAATCTGCTCAGTCCTATTGAAAACAATGGTACAGAACACAATCTGTCCCTGTAAGCACCATTTGTGTGTAAAAGAGAAAATGGAGCCCGCTTCACTTTCCTATCATTATATTCATTCTTCAGTGCTACATCTGCCATTCAAGTTAGCACCTGTAACCCCACAGAACAGCAAAAACCTCTCTGTTAAGAAGTCATTTATAAATCATCATTTTTCTGACTTCAACAACATTTTTCAGTGTAAGTTTCTTATTCTAGCTATGAATTTCTTGCTCTCTGAAGACAGTCTTACATTCAAGTAAGGGTCAAGTGTTACATAAAGAATTTGTTAGACAAAACTGACTAGCAGCAGATCTACAGGCACAATATTTATCATGCAAGATTACACAAAGAAACCACAGAATAAAACATGTTTTTCAAACCTCATTCTTTTACAAAGTGACTTAAGCTATTTGCAATTGCACATAGAAAGCAATTCCTCATACAAATTCCATCAGAGCTTAAACTGACATGATTTCAAAGGCTGTGTCAACCACAAGTCACTTTTACACCATGAGGCATGGCTTCACTGGGCTATCTCCACTGGCAAGACCTTTCTAAACCACAGTGTACTGGCTTTTGCCCCAGTGAAACTAAATAGAGTACCCACTGTTCCCATGTGAGCGTGATTCAAGCAGCTCTCTGCACCTAAGGACACGCTATCAACTCAGCTCACCAGGAAAATGTGAAAAATTACAGAGATCACAGCAAACACTGCTATTTATGAAACGATAAGTTCTTCTTAGACAATATGTATAAACAATACATTGTTGATCAGAATACTTCAGCAACAACCTAACATTTACAGAACTGAGATGTAAGTACTAATTTCTCTCTCTCCCGCAAAGTACACCTTTTATCTATTGACCTCGCTGAGACTAACCCCTTGGCTCTTCTCCACTCTCAGAAGACTACAGATTTAGAAGAATATGGAATAATAATAATGAGTGAGTAAATGCAAAAGTAAATGCTGGAAGTTTTAGATAAACAATTTAAGAATTTTGAAATTTGAGGAAGAAAAGATAGGCTAAACTAAAACGAGTAAAATCACTGTCTCAAACACAAGCCAATTATTAGAAATGCAAAGTAATCTTGCTAAGTCTCTCTAGCGCAAAACTGTAATACAGGGAAAGTTCTACTAAAAGTCATCTTAAATCCACTGTAGAGGACTTCTGAGTTGAGACTTAGAGCAAGAATAGCGTTTCATCATTACATTACCAAATTCTATTAGAATAGTTAATTGCCCACGTTTATAGTGATTTCATAATCTCCTGTTAAGGCAGCTGCAGGGAGGAGAGAGCAGGGGGGAGCTGTGAATTCTTGGCACTGAAATCACAGAATCTATGTTAAAGGCTTATTAAGACTATTTAATCCCTCTCCCTGCTGATTCTAGATTGTCCCCCATTGTACACTTCCTAGTGTTTTGTCTAACCTAGTTTTAAATATCCCAAGTGATGGGAATGTCTTCAGTTCCCTTAGGAGATTACTTCAAGGCTAATGGATTTCACTGGCAGGGATGCTTTTTAATATTCTGCCTACATTTCCCCTTACTTTATTCCTTTTGATTAATAAATTTTCTTGCTTTCTCTTCTTTGTGTGAGGGATATGCAATATGTCATGAATGTTAGAAATTCCATCTTTTTTTCCCCCCGTTGTTACATTGTTCCAGGCAGGCAGTTTTCAAGCGAGGAGTCTAGAAGATTTCCAGTCAGATCAAGCCCATTAGCAAGTGGCCAGGAATATTGACCAGGACTGTAGTCATACAGTCTCCTCTGGCTGCTGTTGTGCCATTACAAGTAGTTCCCACATGCAGCCCTCAGTCAGCTACTTGTCACCACCCTCTTCCTAGAGGTCACGCGCGCCCTTCTACTCCTGATTCTCTGGCTGAGCTATTGGTAGGATTGGTGCTTAAAATGAACCGGCTTACCTAAAGCCTATTTGAACAGCGAATTTTTGCTGACCTGTCTCTTTCTGGCTGAAATGGGCCGGAAAACACTCTCAGGCACCTCTTATCTTACAGACGGAGCAAGTCGGTGGTAACTTCTTAGGCTGCCTTGGCTGCAGCAGAAGAAGAAACACGAACGCAGACATTCACATTTATCTCTCTCCTCATGGTGTTCTGTGGAAAGTGGGAGTGATGAACCATAGGGACTAAAAGATCAGAGAAACCTAGAGACTGCAAGGAAATAGGTCGCACTTTTTCCAAACTGAAGGTGTCTAACCATATTAGGCCTACCTAAGCTTTGTACAAATATCACCATGGCTGTTTTAAAAACAAAGCATTACTTTGTTTAATTTAATGAGATCACTTAAAGTAAAAATGTTTTCTTTTGAAAAATCCCATCTTTTGTTCACTGTAGTCGTTCACTGACCATAACCCTGAAAAGGAGGACTCATACACAATTCTAGCATGAGAGTCCTTCTAGTTCCAGGAACCGTGGCTGTATACACAGTCCTTCAACCCTATTCAGCCTGAGCCTGGGAAAACCAGATTGCACTCTGACAGAAGAGGCGGTCTGTCACTTGAAGTGTCATGCTTCTATAGAGCAGTCAAACTGTATTTTGTTATTTACATCTTTTATAAATATTCCAAATGCTTGGGTACAACCAGCATAGATACTAGACACCTTAATGACAGAAATCACTAAGAATTAAGGTGCAGTGCATTTTTAAACAACATAAAACACTATACCTCTAAGAATTTCTATCTGCAATGTATAACCATTATCAGAATGTCAAGGATTTAGAAGATTTTTAATGCTTCACAAGTGGCTGAGGATGTGGCAATAAATGTAGGTTTTTAGGGCTGCTCTAAACCGTAATGTTTTGCCAACACAGCTATGTCAGCTCAAGGAGTGAAAAATTCATGTCTCCAGCAGATATTGCTATGTTTGCAGAACTCCCAGTGTGGACGCAGCTTTGCCAAAAGGGGAGAGCTTGTATTGGCTTAACTTACATCACTCAGGGAGGCAGTGTAACTATGCCAGAAAAATCCTTCTCTCAGTTTGAACAGTATGTACTGTAGGGTGCTCTGCCAGCTACAGAGATGGTGGGTATGGGAGACAGACAAGACCTCGATCACTGTTGCTTCTTACATTAGCATTTAATTAACATATTAATCAATGTGCCACATTTAAGAAATACTTCTCATGGAAAGACTGCTGCATTTATTGACATCCTCAATCTGTATGTCTGCTAATGTATCAGAATTGCTACTTCGATGCCTGTCTTGAAACAAGAAACTATGTGCTGCTCAAATGTGTGTTCTTGAAAACCAGACAGCTGTATACAGCCTCCCTAGGTGCGTTGGCACCTTTGTTGCAGTATTTTAATTTTATGTTTTCTTGTTTTCCTGCTTGGCATCTACTAGCCTCCAGAACTCCATTTTAGAAGTACAGGTAATCCAATCTCTTTTGACTTCCTCAAGGATATTTTTTGATTTATTGTGATCTAAGCTTAACTGGCACATCTCTGAGGTGTCTTTAATTTGTCGTTGATGCCTTCTTCTCCAATATATTACATCATCATCTGCTTTCACATGACCAAAAATTCTACTCATGCCTGAAATGTATATTGATACTGGGTTCAGCAGTTGTTTTCAGTATCAGCTGATTCCTTTCTCTGGCTAGAGCTGTGTCTGGCAGTTCTTTCCGGTGCTGTGTGACTTTTGTGTTTATGTCTAATATCCTGTCTCCGTTTGCCACATAGCTGTAATGTCATGTACACTTGGTAACACTTATGAAATGTATATGTTGTACTCTATATTAAGAAAATAAAGTATTTTAAATGTTAAACACATTTTAAATGTTAAATAAAGTTTAAATATTAAATGTGTTTTGTTTTAATTGAGTGGGTAAAATTTTTATTTGAATTGTCCTAAAAAGTGCTAACTAATATTCAATAAAGTCAATAAGATATTTTCCACAACCGTAGCTTGAAGAAGCAATAGAAAGGAAAACTTGCAAAGTACTGTCATGGGAGTGATGTGTTCACTCCAGGCTTATCTGTATTAGCTCTACCTTCCATAAACTAGTTTTATTAGTTTTACCTTCCGTATCTGAGACAGAATGCATTGCAATAATTCAACCTGGAGATGAATAAATATCTGTCCAGAAAATGGCAGTGGAACCTGGCCTTTAGGAGATTATGAGAGACATTTATTACTGTTACTATAATTTCTGAATCTGAAAGACCAACATGAATCTGGACACCACCTTAACAGCAGGAAAGCTGATACCTACAATGGGAGGTAGGCCAGCACCCTGGCAAATTCCTCATAGTTCATTCCTCTTTAGATAGTATCATGCCAGTTCTGATTTTCAGCCAGCTGCTTTTCTGTTCCCCATGCTTATCTAGCTACAGTGTCATCTGTGTGACAGCACTGGCTGTGTTTGTTGAGAAAAATATAAAGGCGGGCATGGCCAGCCCAAAAGCATCACTGAACCTCATGTGTTTCAGCAATGTGTATAACAACAGACGCAAAATTAGAACAATTGGAGCAGAATTTAGTTGGAGTAAGGGAAATATGAAGATACATGGCCTTCACAGTTAAGACATGTCTGTCTCTTGCAAGAAAGATAAGCAATACTACTTTAGATACTTATGGCATCAGCACCAGCTATGAACATATATAAGGCTGTTCTACTGTAGGAGTGGATGCACTCCAAATGACCAGAAAATACTTTTGCATTTGAGGTCAGCTATCCAGAAAAGTAAGATAAGATGTTTTCCACTCTGTAAACCACTCAAAAGTACAGGGTCCTATTGAACTGCACTCTTAAATCTGTTCATCTATATGCATGTGAATTGTAACCAATTTCAACACAAATTGCACAAACATTATGCTCAGATTAATGAAGACAGTAATTCTAGGCTAGGATTAATGCAGGGGAAAAGCCCTGAAAGCAAACTGGGGTGAAACTTCCAGTTTCAGTGTGTGAATAGCAGTGAGAGGAGATCATTATTTCTTTGAGTTGGAGGGGGAAAAAAAAAGATCATGCTCTGCTCTTTTTTTACAGTTATTTCATTTCCAGGGTCTACAGATTACTAAAAAGTTTTGCTAATAACTTAATTAAGTAACGCACTTAAGCTCTGAGGTGCTTATTCCTACCAAGCTCTGCTTTACACAGCTATGACTATATTAAATTGTCTTTGTCACAGAACTGTTCCCTCTTTCCCCTCTCCCCTTGGTGCGACACAATTATGGCAAACAGAATGGTCATAAAAAAACTTAGTGATGAGATGCCTTTCCATAAACATTTCTTAATTGTTATGAGCTAAAAGGCAAAAAGATAAGAAAGGAGTTTAAAGAAGAAAAATGATTTTTAGCCTACAGAAAGGGTTTTGATACAGAAAATGAAGGAAATATTAAAATTCTTAGCAAGTACGCTATCAAAAAGAGAGGGAAGTGAGGACCTGATTTATGCATGGAACAGGTGACAGTACAGGCAGGCCACCACCTTACTGAATTGTTCTCATTGCACAGCACTGTGACATTTTAGAGTAAAAGGATATTTGGAAAGAATAGCTGGGAATAGCCAATTTGTTTACCTCTCTGCTAACACAGCCAATTGTGGTGGTGTTTGTAATGTGGGCACCTGTTCAAAAAAGAGTAGAACGGAGACAACTCCCTTTGAGTAAACTTTTCCATTTTGTGAACCACATCTTAAAGACGACCACATCCCTCCCACACATGACTGTGGGCCACTTCCCATCCTGCCAGTAACCAGCTAATATTTCTGTAATAGCTACAGCAACTGAGTTTACGAACTCAGCTGAAAAGTAACCAAGAAAAAAAAAAAAATCACTTTCCAGAGAGAAAAAGGACACTGAGCCAAAAAAGCCAGGATAGACCTCACCTAAGTGAGGATGTCACACTGAAGTGTCTGCATTAGGGCACAGTATCCCTGTATAACCTTTGGAGGCAGATAACCACCTTGAGAACAAGATCTGTGGGAAAGAGTCACATTCAGGATTTGTCTTTTGCTTTCCACTGACTATTGACCCCAGCACCTTACTTTTATTCATTCTCCTATTAAGTCTGGCACAAGTCAAGTGCCTAAAATCTGTCCAGACTTACCTATCGGCCAGTACTGCAATCTACATGTCAGAGGAGAAACACAAAGAAAAACAGAGGAGCCTTGTAAAAGTGGAAGATGCTCTCGGAAATTGTCCCAAGGTGAGCTTGCCATGGGCAGTGCAGCTCCCAGGATTCCTGTCCCAGCACACAAACAACATGTGATTTACTGTATCTGTTGCAGTTCTAAGTTTAAAATATTTACTGCACTTCTAATGTATTATCCATGCTGAAACAAAAATATTCCCTAACAAACACAGTGTTGAGCTGTGGCTAACTTCATAAACTATCTGTTGGTGACTTACTGGGAGAAGAACAAATAAACATACCAAAATAAAGCAGAAACATTTAATTTCCTCAACAGTGAAAATAAATTCTTTCAATTCTTTAAAAATCCCTCAGTGCTCCTCTTCCTTCCCAGCCTCTCTCTTGTCCTCATAATAAATGTTATTTCAAGTTCATTTTCATTTGGATAATTAATAATTACAAACTAACATCATGGCTTTTTTTTTTTTTTTTTTTGCATGGAAATTCCTTATGAGATGTATAAAAACTACACTTAGAACAGGCTCAATTCAGCCTACAAAATGCACAACATYGCCAGGAGAGATTGCTGCAGCTCGGAGAGAAATCTCAGGCTTTTTCTGAAACAGTGGTGTAACGATGAAGGAAGAGCAGGTAAACTCAGTTCTTGGCAGGCTGGCAGGGCAGCGAGGCGCGAGCCTGAGCCTGGCATCGGGGCGGGACACACAGCACCGGGGGCTGCCAGGGAGGTGACACAGCCCCAGTCACCCAAATGTGGGCAAATCTCGCTGAGCGGTAAGCGCCGAGCCAATTCCCGATCCCCGCAGGGCTTCCTGCCTCTCCTTCGCGGCCCGCAGCCTCCACTCTCAGAGTTTGAGTGTCACACAATAGTTAAATGATTTATTTCTACATCAAGGTTTATCTTGTTGACATTTTTCAGACACAGGCTAGCTTGCATTAAGTTACGTAATTTCAGATGAGCTCATTTGGTCTGAGTGAAATTTGGAATGATCAAAATGGGTTTATCTCCAAAAGCTATTTTATCCTGATCATCTTCATGATACCTTCAGGGAATCCTCTGGCTTACCACCCCCTAACGTACCCCTTCACAGACATCAGCAATGTTGTTATTGCTGGATGTACTTTTTTAGAAAATACAGAGACATTCTCCAGCTACAGAAGAGAGAAATCTGATCTTCACCAACTATACTGCGTATACATTACTTTTAGGAGGTTATACCAGTGATGAGGATGGATGCTTTACTAAGAAATTCAGTGTATGGCTGCACCATGGCTGGCATTTCTGCAAGCCAGAAATGTTAAGCAAATATGTTTTTACAGTTGATTTGTTTTTATAAATAACTTGTATAGCTTTTGCAATTGCAAATCTCCAGCACTCTTGACATTTTATTTCAGCCGTTGGAAAACAATACTCGTTAAAAGAACCACAGTTGCACTGCAGGCAGTCTCAACTCATTATATATAATTAATATCCTTCTATATGCAGACATATAAAAAATCTTTTCTCTTTGTCCTAATGCTTATGGCAGTGATATGCCAGACTGCCAGTAAAACTGAAATCTAAGGAATTTGTTTTTAGAGTCTCCAGTGGAGATCAAAGTTACAACTATCACTCTCTTGCTAAAAACATTTGCTTGTATCAGGCTTATTGGTAGAGTTGTTACTGTAAGCACTGAGCAATATCTTTTTCATGAAGGTTGGACATTTATAACAGTAAAATAAATTGATGCTGTCCAAAAATAAGACAGAAAAAATTCCCCATACTGGGGACCAACATACTTCAGTGAACACTGGCTGTAAAGTCAAGAAATATTCCCTTTCCCCAGCTCCCACAGACATGGTTTTCCTCTGATACCTTGGGAGGGAAGCTGAGCTATAGCTATTTCCTGACTTACAGGACTTTGGAGGGATCATTGTCTCTCAATAAGTTAAATCATTCTGTAGAGCACTTGGTCACATATAACTCACACGTAATTTATACATGATATTGCCTTGACTATCAGTGTCACCCTTTTACAACAAGGAGCTTGATTTTCCACTCTCCTACCCCAGTTTAGTGCTGCAGTACTTCAATGGACCACTTAATTCTCAGGAGAGCATACACAAAAAGGCTGGAGATATTTAGATTTAAAGCATGTCCAAAATGAATCCTCATCCCCCTTGTAAAAGTGTCATGACAGACCTACTTCCCAAAGCCCAGAGAAACAGAGCATGTCAGATGTGTTGACCTTCTTTTAAAGTATTCTCTTTTCTATCTGAGAATGCAGAGACCAATACTCTCAAGTATCTGAGATGCTTTTTTGGACTCTTTTCAAGGCAAGCATTTATGCTGGAAAATTAAGTCCTATGAGCATCATGTCAATAGATTCCTTAGTCACTGCAAAAATATATTTGCTATACTGGTCCTATCCTTTATCTTCTATAAGGCTTAATTTGTCAGCAGGGTCTGTCTAAGCTGTAGTGACTGCAGCTCCTGTAGCCAGTGACCCAGGGTAGAGCTAACAGTCGAGAGGAGGCAGAACAGGGTGCCGGCTGGGACACAGGGATCAGGGAGAGGGTTCGTGCAGAAGCTGTTCATTGCTACCTACACTGCTCACAGCCCCTGACAGAGCAAGGGTACCTCTCTATGGACTTTGATCACAGCAATGCCCTGTGAAAAGTTTAGAATGGATAACAAACAGCATCCATTAAACAAAATCTAAGACACCCTTAGGCTTTCTAATCTGTTCTTGCCTTCTCAAAATACTTCTAAACCTTCTTCATTCTCTGAAGCTAAAGAATAAACATCTTGTGAAACTTTTAGACATATTTGTATTCTTCCAATAAATATAATTCAATAACGATTATTGCATGAGAACATGTGCAAAGCAGGTATCTGCATTTAGTCTGTGAAGGTATTCCCTTCTGAAGAAGTGTGTACTTTCCTCCATAATTTCTGTTCTAGTCTGTGGCTAGAAGTTAATCTGATATTTGAAACAGTTTTATGTGAGTTTTGACTTGTTTCAAAAACACCATTAGATGAAAATAGCTCGTATAACTTTTTTTCCCCATCTTAACATTGACAGGCTGCTGATGAATAATAGTAAATCTCTAATTCCGATCTGGCTCAGATGTGCAAAGATTCTTGTCTGTCACTCTTGCTTCCCAGGCACAGCACCTGCTGTAGTACAGCCCCGTGAGCTTCACCAAATATTTCCCGACATCCTACCAGCTTCTTCCTGTGACTCTGAAAACCATCTCTGGAGCTGGCAGAATGCCAGCTTTAAAAAATACTGCTTTAAAAAAACCTCTCACTTGTCCCAAGAGGTCACCCCTGGAAAAAATGTGCTTGAAAAAAATGTTAAGAGCTGCAGAGTTTTCCATTTTCATTTCAATCAACTCTGAGTCCATGTGCTCAATCTCTATTTAAGGGAGTGTAAAATACCTCTAAGTCAATGTCCCTGACAGTTGACTCTTCCTGTATTTCAGTTATATCATCAGAGACTGCAGTGCTATACACAACAAAGAGCTGAGGATTTACTGAATGAATTAGACCCACCAGTCCTATTCCCAGGCAAGTGGGAAAGATACTAAGTATCTTGACACAGTTTGTCCTACTAGTTGAAGGACACGTAGAGAGTTCTCTGTCGGTGTAGTCTTTCCTTTCATAAATCTTATAAAGCCTTTTTTAGCATTTTATTTTCCAGTACCAGCCTGATCATCTTCTCACTGTGATTCAGCAGAAAACTCCTGTTGTCAAATAATCCTATACAATCGCAAAATTTATGTGGCGCTAAAGGAGCCTATAGGCAAGGTTATCAATAAAAGTATATTTTTCAGCATACCATTTTTTCAGAGGAACCAGTCAAAAAAGTAACTGTTCATTACTAAATCTGAAGAAGTTACATAGGCACTATGGGCAGTCTGCTTAATATGGCAGAGCACATTATGTTATGGGCATAATTCTGAGACAGAATTTTATGATCCTTGGTTTGTTCATTCCATTTCTAAGAGACATAAGAATAAAACAAGTTTGAAGTAGTTTTGGTGCTGGATGAGTTAACATTTATTTATGATGAGAAAATGATCTGTTACTTCATTACAATGCTCATCTGGGCTGTTTTTGCAGATTACAGATATGACACAGCAGAATTTATAAATAAGATTAACTGATTTTATAGCTTCACCTCAGCATTTTTGCACAGAAATATCATCTAGTAGAAATCAACTACAGATGGCCTAGTTTGCAGACTTGGTAACAAGAGGCTTTTCGTTATTAGTACTGCAACACTGCTATCAAATTGACCACAGGTGACAATATGAAAAGTAAGAAATGTGTGTGTATGCATGTGTACGCTCACAGTATGCATGTGTGTAGATATAGGCACGTGTGCATTGCTACTGCAACTTCTCTGGCCCTGGAGCTTTCCCTCATCTGTTAGAAGACAGCCAAAATGTAATAGTAACTATCACTTTTCCGATATCTTGCTGCTCCAAAACATTTTCTTTTGACTTCTTCTAGTAGCTCTTTCTACCTGTCAATTAAATTTAAGTTTCTCCTTCCTGCTTATAAGAGTCTGCCCTAATATGGCCCTGTCAGCATTATATTTATGCTCTGGCATTTGAATCTCTCTCTTCTGTCAATAACTGTTTCATGTGCTGTCCTCTGTCATTTCTGCAGTTGGAATAATATCCCTTTCAGGCTTCTTCCTCTAAATCCTTGCTTCTCCTGAGACATTGCCCCAAATGGTAGTCCATGGCGACACATTACCAGGAGCATTCCAAGTTCATCCGTTTTTTAGTCTTAATGATTTTGCTCCTTTTACCTGGCTATAGATTATGGCTAAATGCCACCAGAACCAATTCATATTTTACCATCACACTTCACTTAGAGCATATTTAGTCCATTAGGGAGTACCTAAGTTTTGCCTCAAAACATTCAGAGATCTCTTTTTGGTTCAAAACAGAATACAATCAAATTTCAAAATTTTGCATTGAGAAAAAGAAACCAGCCACATCTGTTCTTAATTACGTAGATACTTGGTTTTTTAAGATGTTAGTTTCGGTACTTAAGAATAACTATTGGCTGAACAAAATGCACAAGAAATTGATAACCAGATTTTATACAAGGAAAAATTCATGTGGAATGTGTATTCTTCTGCTCTGCTCTAAGATATTCCTTCTCATTTCTAAAGCACACTTTTGATTTACCTCTTAAAGAAATGTGCGTACAAAATCAAAGGTCAGTGTACTTTCCATTTTATCATTTTTGAATATCTTGTTACATTACAATGACCAGGCAACCTTCCATCTGTAATTTTGCACAGAGATTCCTGGCTGACCCAAAAGCTATATGTTTTATCTTTGTTGGTCTCCCAGAGCTTAGCCAGGTAAAGTAGTGCAGCTTGAGTTACTTCATCCACAAAACTCCTTTTGAAGTCCTGTCAGCTGCCTCCTTTTGTTTTGAATGATTTGGCAGACATTAGGGAAAAAATAAAATCTTGGCTATGCAGTGAAACATGTCCATTTTTCCTTTGCTGCAAGAATGCTGTCCCTGTCACTCACGTTGGAGAAAATTGCTAGCACTGTGCTTCTTATAAACTTGCTGGGCTGAGATTTTCTAGGTGATATTCAGTTAACATTACTGACTGGATCCGCAAGGCACTAGGTCAAAGGAAAATCTGACTGGTATTTTAGAAAAATTTGGACTCAGTCCTCAAGGAACTGAGAAAATACATTGCTCGTTACAACAGTGCAGGTTATATCTACATTGAATTGTAACCTCCATTTTGTCTTGTAAACACCCCTGTGGCTTAGGACTTCCGTTTTGAATTATGTACTGAAATTATGACTAACTTCTGCAATGAGTTTTTTCCACTGTATTCTAGCCTGCTGCCCTGTCCAGGGTATTTGACAACAACCTAAGATAATGGCCTTGGATCCTCTTTCAGTTACCAGTCCATTCCCATTTAAAAATGGACTAGCTACATGGCAGCCCAAAGAGAGCTGACAACATGACAAAAAAGGTAATGACAGTATCTTCAGACAAGAAGTACTTAGAGGGTCTCTCTGTTGCCATGTACAAGACGGCAAAATTCACAAAGGGGAGATGTCAGCCTAGGGAAAAGGGCTTCTTGACCTCTTGCTCCTTTGCAAAGATCTGTAAGGATCTGTTATTTTGTCTGAGTAATATAACTGTGGTCAAGAAATTCCTCAGATAAGCTATGTTCCTACCTTTCCTGTCACGTTGTCTCCAAAGACATTTACTAAAAGCCAGTGTGCCTGTGTGGCTGAACGGAGCTATGAGGAACCATACCTAAGCCAAAAAAGGGCTTGCAAGGTCTGGTGAGTGGTCAGTGTGCAGTGGTTGAGGCTCATGTTCAAAACAAACTGATTAATTGAGTTACCAGTATGCTAAGGGAGGCTAATACGTCTCGCAGAGGTGCATTTTGCTAGAAGGTGGATTTTGTGGTGCTGAAATTTCCTACTCTTTGGATTGCACACCTCAAGACATACCCTTTGACTCATCAAGTTCATCTGAACATTTTTTATCTCCCTCCCCTGCTGGCCCCTAACTTGATATTAACTGGCTTTCTATAAAATATAGGGAAATATGACACAGATCTGAACAGACGTAATAACAGTCATTCTCAAACCATCTAGCTCAGACTAAAGTTAGATCTGGATAGATCTAGTCAGACCTCACTCTGTATCCTGTCTCCAAGAACAGGCATAAAAGGATAGCCATAAATCTAATATTCTCCTAGCTTCCAGTCACTTCCAGCTCAGGGATTTTCCAATAAAATGTGGCTTTTTTTATACTCAGTAATCCTCAAAAGATTCCTGTGAGAGAAGAATATAACATCTTAATGATATTAGCAGAAAGAAATGATAATGCATCCTGATTTATAGAATTAACATGTTAACTTTTTAATGTTAAACGAATGGGTGAAATACAAAGATGCTGGCAGCATGGCAAGAAGGAGGAGATTCCACGGAATAAGGTTTCATCCTTCAATTACCAAAGGACAAATATATGCATATATATATATGTGTGTGTATGTGTGTGTGTATGTACGTACATGTATATATATATATGAATATATGGAATATATATATTAATTTATATATATATATAATATATATGGAAATTCTAATGTTGGACATTAAAGGCATTACACACGGACTTTCATTTGTAATGGTAAATGCTGGCAGGGGTAGGAGAGGAGAAGCAGCAATGCCTGGACAGATCTTCCAGGTAATCTTTGCAGTGGAGAACAACAAAACACCTATGTCACCTGTCAAACACCGATGCTGCTATGGCAGCTAAGAAATAATATGGGGAAGAAAAAAATCATCCCTTGAGATTAGGTTTATCCTGATAACATCTGCCCAGAGCTGGGTTGTGCATGGGAATGGGGATTCCACCCCAGGACAGAGGCTGTTGGATTCAGTAAAAAAGAGGAAAATTAGTAAATAAATGTGTGAGCAAACAACAAAATTTGGACACAGATGACTGAGCAATCTGGGATTCTTTTTGCTTCATTTCAGAAGCAAGAAGTCAGGCACAAATTTTAGTTCTAGTTTAAACTTGCAATTCCATAATTCTGTGTTAATAGAGATACCTGATAGAAGAGGTCAGAGGTGCAGAAAAACTTCCATATGAAGTGATTGAAAAGCCTGGGGTGTCTTTATTTTAGAAAGGAGAGAAATAGGAGAGGCTCAGTTAGAGATTCAAAATCATTAATGGCTAAACGGAGGCGCAGAGCCAACCCAGTTCCCAGTTCCATGGAATGAAAGGGCATCCTTTTAAAGCAAATCAAAGAAAACAGAATCAGGAAAAAAATTAAATTTCTACATTTCAAATTGTCATCCACTAGAACTTATCGCCACAGGGTACTGGTAAAGTGAAAAGTTTGAGAAAATTCAAAAGAAAAGTGTGGATGAAAGACTTCCTGACTTAAATACAAAAAATTAGGAAAAGACAAGCCTTCCCACTAGTAAATAGAACTTCTGCTTGAGAACAGATGCTAAACTCTAGCCTAATTTCTACAGGAAGAAACATTCCTTAAAGCTATTTTATTTCATTGCTAACAAGATCCTTTGTTACAGACAGCATTTGATACAAGCTAGAGTCAGAAACAGGGGTCTTGTTCCTATGAACCGCTGCATAATCTTGCTTGTGTTGTGCATCCCAGTAAGATGGGTTAGGTTTTGTAATTCACCAAAGAATTTTGATTTTTTCTGGAAACAACTAGTCAGCCGCTCTTTGCTCTTTCCAAGGAAAGCGGTGGAGAGGTATGTGATACAGCAACAATTTGCCTGATGGCTGCTCAAGTTCGCTGTTATTTTATCTGAACAGGTCTGCCCATCTTTTATATATGCCTGTCTTCTCTACAGTCTTTCTGCTGCTCATGGGTAACCTCTTTTCTCCTAGCTAAACTGGTTCTGGATTCCTCCTCCTTTCTAACCACAGCTCAAAAGAACCATTCCTGGCATGCTTCAAACTAAAATATTAACATTATACTAAACATTCTTTGATCTGTATTTCATCCCATATTTTAAAAACAGAGTTTCCTGCTGTCTTGCTCACTCACCCACTCAGCTGTAGCAAGTCACTTTTCATGAAAGCTCAGAACGTCCACTGAGCACCAAATAAAACAAATTAAATGTCACTAAGTTGAGGGGTGGGGGGTTGTGCTTTTTACTATTGTTTTTTGCTAAACTCTAAAGGAGACACTAAAACTGTCTAAGAACCAAGGGAATGAAAAGAAAGAGTAATCTTCACAATCTTTCCTATTCAGGTGAGAAAAACAGATGGAGATGCAGAAAAAGGAGAAGTAAGTCCTTCCTATAAAGGAGTTTTTTTATATGCAACTCTTTATGAGTTGTAGAGTCACATAAACACAAGCTCATCACAGACAAATAAAATTACCCCCAAAAAATTACCTGTAAGAAAATGTTCACAACTTCAAATGAAATTGGTCAATTTGTCTCTTCTCTAGTTGTAGGCTTTGAATTGTTACTTGCTATTTGTACTGTACAACTAATCACACAATAATAATGACCTCTTTGATTAGCTTCACAATTACTGAGAATTGCTTTTATTGTCTGAAAATTAGTTTCTGTACCTTAGCAATTTTTTTGGTAAATTTAGCATATAAAAATGAAATATTATTTTCAAATGGAACAGAAAATATTGAGATAATTGTGTGTGCAGTAATTTCTATCCAGGTTTCTTTCAGCTGATCACTAGATCCAATATTGGATGAAACCAAAGAAAGCAAAGTTCAGAAAGTGTTCCAGTCATGTAACAAAATCTCTGATATTCATGAAGCTTTGTTACTTCCTGTTTCTCATACATGGCCACTTAATAAATCTTTGTATTTCACTGCATAACATCACTTTGTATAGCTCCTTTCTGCTTGATATCATCGAGACAACAATAAAAGAATATTAGCTATCCACCCTCTAGCAAGAGAAAACCTTTATGTGATTGACCTATAAAAAGTACAAGAAGTTCACAACAGTTTACCATACAGACAATAATTCTTCTCACAGAGATTTCTTCCTTTTTCTGTTCATGCTATGTGGTATTAAACATACATAATTAGCAAGGGATTTATAAAAGCACAGTTTAAGCTTTTCTCAAATACTGTCTGCATTATCCCATGAAGGTCATATCTACTTAACTGTGGAATTGTGAGCTGGCCACAGAATGATGTTTGGATGGCTGTGAAAACACTTCTTTCCCTCAGAGGGAAATGTTAATTAAAATATCTACTGTTTATATAGAGCTGAATTACCATTTCCTCTTTTTACTGGCTTCAGCTATTAGTTATGGTTGTGAAGGGAAGGAAAACTTAAAACATTATCTGGAGGTATAAACCCAAGGTTAAAGTACAAAAGGCTGTTAAGTGTTCCGAAGTAACAAAAAAGAGCAAGAAAGAAAAGCGCACAGGAAAAAGAAAGTAGTATCTTTCAAGATCCACCGTTCCAAAGCAACTTCTAGATTGCATTCAGCAAAAGTTAGCTATGAAAAACACCCACTCTTCTCAAACACGATTTTAGTGTTCATGAAAGTGACTGTCAGTTAGCAAGACTGTATTTTCAAACATCTGTATATTTTCATCAAAAAATGTGCAAACGGCCAAGCATCTGGAAAACAAAATCACTTAAACAGGAGAGGATTCTTGGAATTTAAAGGACAAGAAATCAAGTGCCATTTTGGACAATATACGCTTTATGTTTTGGAGAATAATTGCAGAGGCAGAAAAATCTATAAAAAGCCCTATTAACAACAGAATTATATTGCTTATCTAATTTGAGTATCTGACACCTCACAGGGGAGTTCTCTGGTGCTCTATTATCAAATTCAGGTCTCTCCTCTTTGAGATCTAGAATGACATAAAATACCATGAAGATACTAGGACTCCTTTATTCCTGTTGGAATTACACCTATGATCTTTCAAGTTTCCTCAAAGACATGAAGGCCGAAGAGGAACCAGATATGATTAGCTAACCAAAATACAGTTAAAAAAAAAAAAAAAAAGAGAGAGAGAGAGAGACTTGGGAAGGCCTCTCTTTTAGGCTGCGGAGTGCTTCCTCAATAGGCTGAAGGGTATTACAATTCAACACTACAGTAATTTCAGGTGGAAATGAGTTTCAGGGGTTTTCTAGCCCGTATCACTATATAACTCCAAGATGGTAAAAATGACTAGCTGATGAAAATGTGCCGGTGTCTTATTTGTCAGACTTAATTTGCACTATGAAAGTAATACAAGGGAATTGGATAATTTTAACGGATGCTATGTAAAGGCATAGGAAATACCAGTTCTCAAAGAATATAATTTAGATGACAAATATCACTGCAAAAAAGGGAAAGTAGCATTAGGAGGAAGGAAAGTAATGTAGTGTTTGGGGATTTCAACAAGAAAAGGTCCGTTAAAGACAGTCTACCTGAGGTTTTATCCAAGTTGTTATTTTTAATCATCTGTAATCTCAGATGGAGTCACTACATCACTCATGCTTCTTGTATATCTCTTATGCTTATCATAGCTTAAATGTTCCTGTCTTTAAGTGGGGCATTAGAGCTGACACAATGCTAAGACTGTCTAGGAAATGTTTAAGTATTTAAGGTTAGCAATGGATGACTTTGGAGAAGATGCAAAATTTCACTTCTCCAGAGCAACTGGGTGAACACGATAACAAAATCTGCACTGAATGTCTGAAACATCCCCATTATAAATAGCTCTATTGGAGAATAAAGCATAGGAAATGTTTGGAACTGCAGTGTAAGCCCTTTATATAAAAAAAATTACTAGTTACTTCAAATAGCTGCTGACACTTTTTTTCTGAAAGTGTCAACAACTTTTAGTTTGTTGCCAAGACCTTTTTCTTTAGTTTTAGCAGAGGAAATAGGTTCATTTGAAATTGCCCCAGTGCATAAAGGCTTGAACAATTTGCAAAGTACCTATATGGTTTAAAGCCAAAACCTAAATGGTCAGAGACATGTTTCCCAAGGAATAACTGACTTTACAGTTCTTGCTTGAACTGTAATTATTTTTATTGCCTAAAAGTTTCTATTACTCTTACTTTTTTTCCTTTTTAAAGTCAATATAAAATTCATGAAAAGTGCCAAATTAACAGGCTTAGAGATTGAAATTTTGCATTATCCAGAGAATGGGGACAGTGCAGTACAAGACTCCACATGTGGCTTCATAAATGTGTTTTAAATCTGACCCACAGGTCGTTAACCCAGACTGCCTCCATCTGCTTTCAGAACTGAGCATCTTTCTGTCAAGCAAGTTTGTTCTAAAAACACTTAAACATTTTAGGAGTTTGGCAAAGGGCTATAAACCCAGTCCTTTGGCAAAGACACTTATTTCCAATTATGAAGAAGTTTCACGATATTGGTGCCTTCTTGGATTTAGTTCCACCTTGAGTCATGTTACATTTCTTATTATCATAAATTGCACTCTGGCCTCTTACACCAAGCTATCATATATCTTTCTGAGGTGCCTACCTTCTACTCTGTAGGTTAAATGGACCTTAGAAAAAACCCATATCAGCTGTTCCATGTTGTCTTTCAGCTTATGACTGGGCAGAACTAGAGTGTCTTTTTAAAAGTGTAAATTATCTAATAATTAGCAAATACTGTCCTTCTTCCCCAAAAGTGTGATCATTTGGGATAATTAGTTTCTTGCCTTGATTACTTAATTTGTGTTTGTTCAGGAGGAGATTTTTAGTAGAACTGGCCCAAAATTTATAACAAAATTGTTTTTTCAACAAGCAAAAATTAGCACCACCTGAAATTTTCTTGGTATATTGGATTTTCTGCAGTGAAGGAATATCAACTTTACCTCTTAAAAAAGTCTGATATCATTGATTTGTCATTTCTTAAATTAATTATATCAGTTTTTTCAAATATAAATTCCTTTTCTTTTAGAACTTATTTTAGTCCTTAGTCTGAAAACAGCAGTCCTTGACTCAGAAAAAAAACACTCTCCTTTTGTCAGACAGAGGGTATGCTTAATCAGATCTGAAATACAAAAGTTACATTATATAACTAGAAACTGCACAGCAAGAACCAAAACAAAAGTAATATAAAAATAATAATGATGCTTTTTTCTAGTTAAGCTGAATTTAATTATTTCCTTTAACTGTCAGTGATTCAAAAATCATTTTTTCAGAAAGTTCTGATTCTCAATATTGGACTGTAGACACTGGAATTTCCTCCAACTAGAAGCATATCAAAGTCAGTCTTGCAACTCTTAAGACAAAGCTTGATTGTCCAGGCTGTTTTCTTGAAGGGTATAGGACACCTGCTGGCAACTGGTTGTTTGATTGGCTTACCTCAGTCTCTTCTCTTTCAGAAAAGAAAACATGTGAGTCAAATCAACCGATCAGCAATGTGCCCATTTGATAAATCACATTTGTTCTGGCGCTTTCTGAAATTAAATATTTGTAATCCTATTTAAAAGGAAACTTAGAGTGCTATCTTTAGTATGAGGATTTTGTCTTATGAAGCAACTTAGAAGGAACAACTTAATTGTAATTAATTGTCTCCCCTTCTGTAGTAAATTGACAGTATGTAGTACTTTTAGATTTTGCTTTAAGTAGCCTACTGTAGTTGTAAATGTCAATAGGCTACCAGAGAGAACCCATTAGATTTTTTTTTTGATGTCTATGGCATCTCAAATGTTACTGGACCCACATTACACTTTGTCATATCATAAATCATGTTATTTAAGAGGCTGGCCATGCTCTAAAGCTAACCATGAAACTTTTGCTAACAAAAAAGGTTTAGACTTTCTTGGATTTTAGTTTCACATGACTCCGAAGAAATACCTCAGTTACACTCAGTGCTTATTTGTTTTTTGAATGGTTTCATATTGATATGATAGTAGACTAAAAAATAAAAAGATCTTGTTTTTAAGGTCTGATCTTAACATGGTGAACTCAGTGAATGAACTCCTTTTTTCTAAAGCTAGGTTTGGGTCAGACTCTTAGATCAATTAGTAAACAGTAATAACAAAATCTTAATCTTATCTAGTACCACTTTCTTTTCTTTATCTTCTTCATCGCAGATTAAATCCCCATATCTTCTTCCACTGTTTTTTTAAGATATGACCCTGAGATAAGTGAAATCAATGGAAAAAAGACATTTTGATGTAGTGCTAGTCATAATGATACCAAAGTAATTAAACTGATCTTAGGAGACACAAAAATATGGGTCTAGTAGGTCATGGTAGACTCAGGAGGCATTGCAGACAGGAAAGACAGGAGCACACTGGAAGCAGTACACACGGGCCCATGAGAGAAAACCAAGAGTACTGCGAGCAGAGGGTAGTGATATGGGAGACACAGGGAGGTGAGCAGTCATCAGACTAAAGACAGTGGAGAAGGCTTACTGCTGAAATACTCTGACATCCTGAGGTGCCCTTCTGCCTTATCTGGCTTCATGGTTCCCCTGAGAGCTGTCAGAATTAATATGCATTTCTGCTGCATTTGCCTTTCTGAGAGAAAGGGATGTCTGTGCTTCATCAGCACTCTAAAGTTCCCTCAGCATCAGAGAGTCCCTAAGATAAAAGCAAAATAAGTTTATCATACCAAAATGAAAGATTTGCCATCTACAAAATTGATCCAGTTCTGGGGAGAAACCTTTCTTTGAAATCCTCTTAATAGGGTTTCTGCTAGGCACCAGTTTGCCTTTCAGACATTCTGAGCCTCCAGTCCTGCTAATGGATTTAATTAAGACAATAATATGTTTCTTAACCTCATCTCATACGCAAATGAACTTCGGTCTGACACAGTTTCATTATGTAAAAGTATTTTTGAGCATCCTACTCAAGTCAATGGACACCTCTGGTCTTATTGCTTTGTTGACTGTAAATAAACTTATATATGCTATGCAAACATGCCTTTTCCTGGCAGACAGGTGCCAATTTGCACTGCCTCTGCTTATTTGTGAGCTTACGTATGTCCCTCTGTATGACATGAACTCTGAACCAGTCGTCATAAAACATACAAATAAGAGCAATGAATGTGACTCATTAGCGAGTCTTGAGAGAAATTATGTAAAAAAGCAGAAAACACCTTTGCTGTGTCTAGCTCAAGTGACACCTAAATACAGATTGTGGCAACTGGGCATATTATTTTGGGGATATTTCTTTAGTTTTGTTGTTTTCAAAGCAATGTGTTTATAAATGCAGGTAAATAAAGCTTCTCTTGGATATACTTGGATATACAGATCAAAATAACTTAAAAGAACAGTATTTGCTTATTTTTCTTTCTAAATCTTTCTGTTCTGCATCTATAATAAAAACACTTAGTTCCAAAAAAGTTCTTTTCATACATAGATTACCGCATACCTTTTCTCTCCATGCTTGAAAACCAGGCAGTGTGAAGTGCAGCTTGTGCCGTCCAGTAGGAATGAAAGAAGACAAAGACACCCATAATCCTAGAGGGAGTATTTCATCTCTCTATTCTTCATGGAAAGGGTCGATCAGATGCAGCTGGAATAGCCCCTTGAAGTTTGTGCCAAGTTGTTGAACAAGGCAGTAAGATTGTTGAAGTGGTTAGCAATCTCCTCCCTGGAAAGCAAAAAAAAAAAAAAAACTTTTTACCTCCTGTGATCCTCTGGAATGGAGGCCATTATAACATTATAAACAACAATAATCATCCACTTTTTAGCGCTTCCCCATACAACACGTGTCATCTCATGTGAAGACTTTCGCAGGATATTCGGACTGTACATTTTCATTTAAGACTTGCTGCTAGAATAGAACAGTCAGCAAATGCTAAAATAAAAGTAAATAAAAGTAAATATAAGCAAATTAAGAAAAACAGGGATGATGAAGCATATATCACTTTAGACATGAGGACTTCTTGAAAGAAGCAACTGATCCTATACGAAAAGAACAGCATACGGTATTTTGCTACTACAAACAAATGTTTATGGTAATTTATAACTCTCTCATGCCTGTGCAAAATTTGGTCAGACATAGTGCCTTCACAGTTAAACTATCACAAAATGCATTATAAAAAGGACAGAATGAACTGTGGTTCCTGTAATGTCTGAAAGTAACACAGCAACTATTATATGACCTCATTAACAGCTTATGCATAACCTTGGCCATTATAACTTGTTTTAGTAAAAGAGGAAATGTTGGGAAAGCCACTGGATTTCTGAGCAAATGCTCAGTACAAATTCCAGACTTATTCCCTGCTGGATAGCCATCAAGGATAGGCAGAAGAGATCATGACTGAATTCCTTACACAAAAGACAGACCCTCTAATACAGAGTGCTACTCTGTGAAAAATCTCCATTTACAAAAGCTACAGCAAGCCTCCATTCAATTTTTTATTTGTTTTTAACTGCCTGAAAACAATGACAACCAGCTGGTTTGGATTGTTTTATTCGCACCACATTATCTGAAAAATGTTGATGAGATCAAGTTTTGGGACTCCCTCTATGAGTTAGTCCCAGTCTGGATTTAAGGACCTTATTTATGCTCTCTTTCATGTGCATTTGTGAATAATACTTCAGGATTCTGTGATGAGTTACATAAGCCCTGAAAATGAACAGCGATCATTAATAAATTACCAGTTCTTTACTAAATAAGACACGTTTGGGGGAGCATTATACCAAGAACAGACACATTTTCCTGGCTCTGCATCTGTGTTCAGCTGGTTGGATGAACCGATAGCTCAGCCATTTACCAGGAAGGCAGATTTATCACCCAGTCTTTAATCATATGGGATAGTTCATCAGATGAGGAAACAATCAGCTATTCATTGGAAAACACTAAAGAAGCAATCAAAAGTGAACATGGACCCAATCCTAAAGGAGTAAGACCGATGGCAGGGGAAAGCATACAGCTTGGTACTGCATCCTAGCACCTAGTAAGGAAATGATTACAATATGACAAGGAGCTGAGAGAGTCCTAGGTCCGGATCTTGCTGAGAGGTAGAGTCCATTTACTCCAGTGTTCTGTGTTTGCCTACTTCAAGCATGTGAACAGTCCCATTAAAAACAGCTGCTTTAAAGCTCGATAGAGGAAGAGTTGACAGGACATATTCCCTTCAAATAAGAGGAAAGTGACAATGATTGTCTAAGGACAAACAACTTAAGGGTATTTGGGGGATAATATCCTTGTTTACATCATTGCTTTTTTTTCATAAACTGAAGACGGATCAGTGTATGTGACTGACTTGCTAGATGACTGAGCTGCTTATTGTAGCTATGAGAAGCAAGTGCACTCACAGGATGTACCAGAAGAAGAGAGGAAATTATTATCATGAGACTTGATCTGTAATACTGTCTACCATGTTCATCATCTCTGGCTGAAAAAAATGCCACTAGTAGGATGATTGGGTGATCACATCTTACTGGAGGAGACTATGTCGTTGTCAGAAAGCAGATATAATTTCTGTGCATAAATGTAGGGAGATATTAAAAGTGGGAAGGGTATTTTGTCTTTGAATGGCCAGGAAGTGGTACCGCATCTTCCAGATGTAGATGTTGCAACAGCCTATCAAAGGATGCGGGTAGTGAGCGGTACACAGAGTAACAGCTTGTGTAGGTGCACCTTTGGCAGTTGTCTTATTAAGCTGTCTCTTCACTCATTAACCATCTCAATCTGTCTTTTATGATCTGCCTGCTAGTTTCTAGTTTTATGCCTTAAGAGACTAGTTTCAATCTTTAGACCTGTGCAGGCTAGTGAGTACTTGAAGGAAGGGTGATGTAGGAATCTGGTGTTTATTCTGCTAGTGTGAAGTAATAATTTCTCTGGGTTTATGTCTCTGCTGCGGCAGTGTTACCAATGGATAATTGCTGAGGATTGCTTACTTTATGTTTAGTGTTGTTTAAAAAGTTTGTCAAGGGTGACCAAAGATTGGAAAAAAAGTTCTTTTATTTAATGTAGTATGATAATAATTTCATAATTAAATATGCATTTTTTAACATTTAGTCTTTTTTCCTTCAGGGAGTATTCCAGTTCTCCTTTTGAACACAGCCAGATACAAGTTTATGTTGGCTCAGGGAATGTCCTGCCAATACGGTCCTCCACACACTATACTGATCTGAAATTAGACAATTCATTGAATTAATATTTAATTCTTCTTTGGAGTATTGCTTACAAACTAATTCTTTAAACCCAGAACAAGTGAACATAGATCTTACAAATTATTTATTTGCTGGGGAGTTGGAATACATCTTAAAATGCATTATTTTTATAGGTGCACTAAGAAAAAAAAAGCTACAGAGTAATAAAATATAACCAAGCTAACCAAAATGTCAAAAGCTCTCCTTCGTGATTAGAGGAAATAATTCTGTCCATTCAGCTCCTCTCTGAGAAGAAATCTGAGTAAATAAATGGCCTTTGTAACATGATTGAAAGTCAACAACATTGGAACTCTCTCTCAAACCCACCAATGTTTGTGCCTTAGAGGGTATCATTAGGGCAATTAGTTGATTAGACAGTCCATTTTGTTTATTTGTTACACTCCTCAAAGGAGCACAGTTCACTCTCATGGGAGCAGTTGTGTATCCAGTAAACAGATGCAGGTTAATTGCATGCCTTAAAATCACAAGACAGAAAATGCTACCCCTTCATCTTTGCTAACCCACAAGCAGGAGCAAGGCTTGGAGAGAGGTGCGCCAGGTTGTTTCACGGGCCAGGCTGTAGGTCCTGGGTGACTATGAAGCAGCATTGCTCTGCTAAGAATATAACTTTCCTTGCACAATTGTAGAAAGATTTGCAGACTGTGAACATTACAAGACAGATATAGAGGGGTTTTTTATGACAGCTAAACATTATTATTGCTCCCTGCTTTTGAGACATCCCAGGAAGAAGTATTACCTCAAAGAACTTGTATCTCTATATCTGCCACTTTTACTGGTACTTACACACATTCCTCCTCTTTTTCTTTTCTGGTCTCAGATTAATTTGTCTTAAAAGTAGATTTGCTTTCATTTCAGGTTATTTTGCCCATCTATTTTTACTTTAAAAATCTCTTATCATTTAAACCAAATTTTTGGCAGTCAGCACCCAACACAAATACTTTCTCTAGGGGATTTGAATTTTTTTTTCAGGATCATGTTACCAGACTCTCTGGTTATGTCAACACCAGTCTTAAAGAGAAGTCTCCAAGAAGCCAGAACCGTGGCATATTTCCAGTTCTGCTCGCCTCCAGTCTACACAGACAACACCCAGGCAGCAGGTATGACTGCAGAAATGCTTGCAGGCAGCCTACAGATACTATATGCAGGTGTGCCTGAGAGCATCCAAACAGCCTAATGCTAAGGTAATAGCATGTCAACAGTATACTGAACCACTAAGTATGCTGAGTAGATGGTGTCTCATTTTGCTACAGAAGTAACACCTGGAGCCATCCTTCCATGTTCACTAACTAGGCATCTCTCAAAACAGAGGGTAAAAATACCTCCCGTGGTTTTGGGGACTTTTTTCTGTCTTGTTTCTCTCCTGTCTCTTGTCCTTGTCCTCCTCCCCTCTTACATACCTAGAACATCAGTCAGAAATAGTCTCTGCTCATCTATTTTTTTCTCCTGAGCAAACACAATATGTCTGTTACGCTTGGTTATGACATGGCCTCAGATTTTGATAGGAGTATCACTCCTATCACACATATAACTGAAATTATGATCACTCTCTGATCTTAGTACAATTTTGTCCATAGTGACACTGTGATACTATTACATACATGCATATATGAAGAAAATATCTCTAACTTAAAGTCTTAGAAAAATGAAATATTTGTTACTTCATTTCCTCTAAATCTTTCATTAAACTGATCTATACCAAAATCATTAAGAGTCAGTGGTTGTAAAATATTGGTATTTATCCAGAAATACATATCCTAAAGTCTAAATTGGGTGTGAATATTATAAATACATAAATCACTGAAATATTTGGAAGAAAAGGAGGCTTTCTTAACAAGTTTTACATGTGCCTCTGATATATTTCTATTTTGGTGTGTATTCTCCAAAATGAATTTTCAGAGATACATAAAAAGGAAACGTATAATTCCTTCGAAGCAAGAACCTCTTCCCAGAGTGGGAAAAGAGTAGATCTAGGTGATTCACAGTTTTAATTGAAGACCTCTTATGACGCTGGAGTGATTCTATATGGCATTCATATTAACGTGTATCTCACACAGTCTCACAGAGTTATTTTGCCCATGCTCAGCAAATCTGACTCTTCTGCCATATTTTTCATGTGTGGGGTGAGAGGTATAAGTATAGTATAGCAGACCTGATCAGCCTGTGCTTTGACTGTGGAGGTTCTTTCTAAACAGGGCACACACTGAAGAGAGCACAGTGGTTAGACTTCTTATCCAAGCTGACTGCAAGGTAAGAAGTGAGGAAGGAAGCAAAGGTGGTACAGGAGCATATCTTCATTTAGACAAATTCTCCTTACCCCATTCTGCTTCCCACATTCAGGAGGCTGGAATTTTGGTTTTGGAATAATATAAAGAATGGAGAGAGAATTAGGTGTGCGCTGCCTGCTTCTAATTTGCTATGAATTGCAACCATCTTGGATTAACTTACATTTTCTTGTTAACACTTTTTCTTTCCCTTATTGTTTGGAAATTGCTCAGTTTTTACTAGCTGAAAAATTACTCTAATGTCTGTCTATCCCAATAATATTTCTTCACAGTTGCAATACTTTGGATCCAGTACCTGCTCTATTGTTTTGCTCTTAATCTTGGTGATTCATTAATTCTTCAACATAATATACAATTGTCTTAACAGCATATGAAATCCATATTTATAGATTTCTGTAAATACTTTGTGCTGAAAATGAATATTCTATTTTTATTCACATAGTGCAGTAGCTGTAAGTAAATTAATAGAAGTAGGCTGAAGTAAGCTACTGCTCAGCAGGAAAAGAGGTGCAAAAAGCAGACCCATTGTGGTTGTGTTTATTCACTTTTTTTTTCTTCTTCTGTTCAGCTTTGTTTTATTAGAACCTTAAAACTCTTCCCTTCTCTAGTGCTTTCAGTCTTTTCAGTTTAGGAGATGCATTTTTGTCCTGGAAAAGAGTGAAGAGGAAACCAAAATGAATATCAAGTTGTTAAACAACAATTTGGGACAAAAGTTGTAAAATCTCACCACATCATTCTGAATCCAGTCATTTTGATGCTTTGATCAAAAGGCAAAAATCCTCATGGAATTTTTTTCTATTTAAAAAAAGAAAGAATTGTTGGGCCTTACTAAACAGGTAGTTTCCTACTTAAGCTGTTGGCAGACCCTCAATTGTAATACAGCTCTTTACCCCAAGGGTAAAAGTCTTTCCAGGAGACAAGAGTTTTTCGGCTCTGGTGCCAGACAGTGAAATGAACTCCCATAGAAGCTAAGAGCCATCATTTCTTTGACCTTTTTCTACTCAACATAAGCACATTGCGGCATGTATATATGATGAAGTAAAATCTACCAGACCAAACAATTTTACTTTATGAGCAATTTCCTCTCCGGGGAGATGATGAGAGAAAAAAGTGTGATAGATGTCATTCACGTCTCTTAGAGTATTACTGGCAGGCACTCAGAGATAATGTTAACGAGAGCTCCATTGTAACCCATATACAAAGGTCTAGACAAGAAATACCTGTCTGATAATAAAAACTACCAGACGTCAAAACAGTTGATTGCCAGTGCCTTAAAAACAGCATTTTCTCATTAGAACTTAAAATGATCATGTCTCACTGTTTTCTGGTCTGTAAGAGAAGTCAAAAAACAGTAGAATGTGAATAAAACCTTTTTCCCCTTCTTTTCCTTTTTGGTAGAATTGTCAGGCTGTTAGTCTATGACTAATGCTGTTTCATATTTTAGTATATGTGTCAAGTAGATCTTTTGGCTGAAGTAACTGCTGTTATTTAATCTAAGGACCAAAACATGCCTTTGTTGTTGTGTACTCCTACTTCACACACAGGAGCTGTCTGCCAGGCCAGAACACCTTGAAGATATTTTGGAACTGCTTCTTGGGCTACACAGCTTCCCTGAAGATCACATTTCTGAAACTTTCCCAATGTTTAAATGTTAATACTAGACTCTGCTTGACTGCACCTATCTTTGGTGCATTGAAGAAAGAGTTGGTAAATCTCTTTGTTTCTTTAAAATCTTTAGTATTCAGGAGAGCCCAGTAGAAGATGTGGGAGCAGGTGTATCTTCACCCCTGGACTAGCTGGCCAGGTACTGAGCATTTGTTTCCTTCCCTGCAGTTGTGATATTTCAGACCCTGTATTCGATGTTGACACCCTGGTTTCTCCCAGTCCTACTGAGGTAAAAGACATTTAAAATGGAAGAGACCCAGGTGGCAAAAAAGGAGTTAACTCTCGCACCTTGTTTCTACAGTAGTCCCTGTTGCTTTTCAGTAAGAGCACTCTGCTCTCCAGGTCATGTCTGCACTGCAGCATTACAAGTGTTCCTGAGTCTGCCTTTTTCTTCCCACTCCAAACACTGGTATTAATGACCATCCTGCTATCCCCTGACATCTTCACGGAAATATTTCATGCCTTCCTCCTGAACAATAAAGTCTTTAAACATTGAAAAAAATTTCCATCTGTTAGCACTCTTTGACACATGCAAACATGGCAGTAAGTTATGCTAAACACTTTTCAATCCCTGTGTTTTCTTTCTTACACTAAAGCTCATATCTCTCCATTTTTACCTTGCTTCAAACTGAAGACAGCTTGGTTTAATTTAATGGTAGCCATGTGATATTCTAAGGAAAGTTGAGGGACAGACAAGGGACATGTACTACTTTCATGATATACATACATAAAATAAAAAAACTCTAGGAAGTCTAGAGAAATCATGCAATGATGACATTTCCATTCCACAGCTGTGAGAAGGATCCTCCAGCTGTGAGAAAATTGTGCATTTTGGATTTTCCAAACAGAAAGGTAAGAGTCTGATCATCCCATATCTTATGTAAAATCACATTTATTTTTTTGCAGATTAGGCAATCGATATTCTAAGTTTTACAATCTTTAGCATTACAAGCTAAAAAGAGTAAAGGCAGTTCTGTGTATATTATCTCTGTTGTGTCTCTTGTATTGTTTCTGTCTTATCCTTGGGAGCTAACAAAAGTACAAACTGTCATTTACACATGTATCCCTACAAGGGTGCATGACTGTACAGAGCTTTGAAATGGTGAGATTCTTTGCAATGCAAAGATCGCCTGGATTGCATTTTGTTCTTGTAGGCCTGGTAGAAGGCATTTTGCACGCAAAATTATTTGTACTTGTAGGCTTGTGTACACATGTTCACAACACACTCATAAAAGCGCTCCCTGTATTCATCATTAATAAGTTTAAACACTGATGTTAACTGCATTTCTAAAGACAAGGAAACACTATCTCAGACTGTGAAAAGATGCTGATTTCTTAACAATTCCTGCTACTTTCAAAGTCTGATTGTTGGCTATCTGCTGAAACTGTTCTTTGAAAAATACTTTCAGGGATCAGTCAAGTGGAGTTAAACCGACTGAAATTAAGGTTTTGGCAAAATTTAATAATGAGACCTTAAAAGCCTTGGAAAGCTTCACAGATATGAAATATATTTTATCCAAACATTTTTAGTAAATTTTTGTAACTGTTTTGGATTTTTTTTACCATCATCACTGATTAGTAAGGAATATGTGTACAAAATGAAACAAATCTGTTTCTTCTCTTGCTTTAGCTATTTCCTGGTGCTGCTTTGCCTCTGTTTTGTGATGAGATGTTGATACTGCAGAATCTGGATTGCGGTGTGCAAAATAATTCAGTGAAAGAAGCTAAACGTTTCAAATATCCCAATAGTCAGCAAACTGGAGGAAACTGAGACCTGCTTCAAATAACTTGCTGAAGTTTCAGAAAGTTGTCACATATTAAAGTTGCCTGAATTTTTTTAAAAGATCTGAGTCATTCAGAAGAATTTGCAATACTTCAGCTTTAAGAAAACCTTTTTTAGTCTTTGGAAGTCTTTCAGCTTTCGGTATAGCTATAAAAGACTAATATTTTCAAAAGAAAGCTTTTGCTTTTCTTAATATTCTTTTGCTAGGTATATGTTCTTAATGGGAATGGGAGGGTATACTTTCCACACTATCAGGAGATGCACTGCACCGAGAAAGACAGCCCTAGAAAAAGCACGGAATTCTCCCTGGAGATTCTGTTTGGGAGTGTTACCATATTCCAGATGTTAGCAATGATTCGAATGTAGGTAGAATGTAAACAAAATCCATGTGATTATTTCTGTTTAGACATTTGGATGAAAAACGCTACTATGATATAGGCAGAAGTGCCACCTAGAAAGTTTGCTTTTCTAGGAAAGAGAGTGGTCCCATGTACAATACATTTCATAAAGATTGACAGGTGGTCAATACATGGATGACATAAAAGTCATGAAGAGAAATTAGTAGACCCATCTAAGCAAAATTAAAAAAAAGTCTTTAATTTCAAAGAACAAAGAGGAGAAGGGATAAATAACTTTTGTTTTAAAGGTGGCATCAGGTCACAATGTACAGCAAGGAGCAGCAGTGACGGTCTGTGTAGAATATGCAGTCATGACATGGTTTTGAAGAAAGCAAGGTTTGATCTAACAAAGGTTGTTCCCTAGTGGTTTGTGTCATGTCACACTGACTAAGCAATTTGACTTGAGCTTCAGCATCATGAGTTTGAAGGAGACTTCACACTTTCAACTGTTTGAAGAAGTTAGAGGCTGAGAAATAAAGCCAAGGACAAATGAAATTACAGGTGGCATTTCATGATAAGGAAGCAGCGAAATATTGGCCACAGCACTGGCTAGTTAGGAATATAATTAATATTATATTATGGTATATACCATACTAGGTGTATGCATACTATGCATACTAGGTATATAGTATATGCATTTAATACTTCATTTATAAGAAATGAAATGCATGATTCTCCATTTTTTTCTCCAAAGCAATTATGGATTTCTGTGTATGCAAAATATTGCAGTAGTTTATATTATTTTGAATTAGAGTACCCCAGTTATACTATGTAAATCTACTCTTTTGGTCTACTGAGAGAAAATGTAAGCATTCAAGCCTGGTAAAATTAGCTGGTCATTGACTTAATTCACTCTGATTTTATTACAAGGCAATCAAAGCCTGCCCGGATAAAACGTTCGCAAAGCAGGGTTGTGTAGAACTTGAAGAGATAAATGTAATCCAGTCTTTTCTCACTGAGCATGATGCATAGAGAATAACTTATCTGATTGGAGTATGCATACACAACTGCCCCAAGAAATCAGGGAAGCAGCTACTTCATTTAGTGTTACTCTAATCCTATAGGGTTCTACAGAAATGTAATCTGCCAAACACCTTTCCGGTGTCAGTGGTCCAAGAGCTGTATACACATTTAGTTAGCATATATGCTATACTAGCCAGCTTGTGATTATGCTTGAAATGTCTGTGTACAAATCTGGTAGCGTATAAATGAAAGTTGAGCTAGGGGAGAGATGGGTAGAAGACACATTTGTTCAGGATTACAGCATATGTTTAAGAAGACTGTCCTTATAGTGACTGTGTTCATGCTTCTTAGATCTAAAGTTATTGTTTCCCCACAGATCTGAAAAGTCACTGATGAGTATCTTACAGGCAGAGCTAAGGAATATGCTTTTTCAGTCCAGAGTCAGAAAGAATTTTGTTCTTGCCATTTTCAGCTCTTTCCCTTGTAACCAATAATCTGTGGATTTGGAACCCTAGGGAGAAAAAGGTTTCTTTAGGATCCTCTTTAGTGACTTTATTAATAGAGATACTATATCTCTAAACCTTCAGCTAGAATGATTTGTCTATTGGAAATGCTGTCACTTTGTGTAAGTGAGTTCTTCTTTTGTTATGAAGCACAAAACAATATATAGTCAGCACTGAAGTAGTTAGAATTAGTATCAGATCACAAGGCAAATTCTGTGCACTTGAGGCAGCAGTGAATGGGACTGAGAATTACACAGCAAAGCAAGGAGTCTTTGCTGCAAGCATGAAGCCAAACTCCCAAAGGGAACATGTGGAGCAACCACCTTGTGAAAAAGTGGAAGAGAGTAAGTGTCAGTTGACAAATGCGCATATTGGATTTGTTGTTCGACTCCACTCTAGGGGCTAGAAGTACCATGTATTCTGAATTAAAAATCAAGTGCTGTCTTAGAAAGGAGCCCTATGTGATTGTAAACATCTATTGGTCATAAAGTTCCCAAGAGAGTAACCTGACAAGGGTATAGTCTCATTGCAGAAGCTGCCACGAGCATTGCTTGTCAAAGCCAGAGAGACAGATTTCATTGCACTCTGCTGCAAAAATACAGAAATAATCACAGGCACCCTTTGCTGGTAGTTGGAAGAGAAATTTTTTGATACTTGGAGGTGACACTGGAATTTGACTTTAAGTCAAGTCCTTCATTCTTTCTTTAAAATAAAAGGGATTAGAGCAGACAGTGACAGTTCTCTGCACTGCAATACAAATGAAGGTCTCTGCCAAAATGCAAACAGGGTGGCTGGGATGAAAAAGCGGTATCGTTCCTAACCTCCTACTTCCCTACCTTCCAGCAACTGGAACACATAGGAAAATCTGTAAGCTCAGCTTTATTCCTGTAAGTGGACAGGGGAATCTGAACAGGAGCTATAAAATGCTTGAAGCTCAATCTTTTGCTCAGGGACGTCCTGTGCAATTTGCCTTCTGTGTGGAGTGAAAGCGTAGCTAAGAGATGCTGTGGCCTAGACTCTGGCCAACAGCAAGGATATCAAGGTGGACTGGAGCACCATGAGATGAAGGGAGCTGAATACCAGGAGACTGTAAAGCAGCCAATGATATGGAAAGTGGAAATTATGCATAACTAAGTAAATATAATAATATCAGAGAAGTTGAAACACCCTTAGCTTGACCTATTTTCTGGGACTGTCTTGTCTTAGTAGAAGTTGCAATATTCTCAGAGCTGCTTAGCTTCACACTCTGTTCCTGGTAGTCCCTTTATAAGCCCCAGGAAGCAGCAACATCCATCATGGCCAATCTGGCCACATACTAACATGGGTGTCATCTGCCACTACGCCAGATGTTGGGAGTTGTCTGATGCCACTCCTCTCAGTTCTGCCCTGACAAAGAAAGGCCATTGTACAGGGAAAAATTGGCAGGGGATTCTTCAGTGACAGTGAGTCCCACACACTTCAATTTTTGCTTCCTCATATTTCCTAATCCCTCTTTTTGGAGTAGGGATTTCATCAATATAAGACACTACAGATGAATTTAACTATGTGTGGATTACACCAATTTACACATTGCCTCTGAGTTTGGCCCCAAGTGTGACTCTCATTTTACGTTCAATTTCTTCATCATTTATTCCATTCTGGCTGTGGGAAGAGTTGTATTTTTTGGTGTCAGGTAACATGGTAACATGCTTCGTTAATTAAATAAAACAGCCAAAATAAATATTGGGAAAGTTCCATCTTGCCCTTAACAAAATAATGTTTAAATCCAAAATAATCTTCTGAAAATAGATAATTTTCTAGATTTTTCATTGTGGATGCCTTCTATTTTTTTCTTATGAAACAGCTTCTGGTCATTGCTGATCAGTACAGGAGAATAGGTGAGAAGCAAGAGCTGGAGAAAAGGTGTGAGTAAGATTTATGAAATAAATACATCTTAAGGTTGTAAAGACGTTCTTATCTATGTGACTTGAAAGGAACCTTCCATTTGCATCTATGGCTGAATGAATGTGTGGTGTCTGTGAAATTAAGGTACAGCTGCTTTATGTGACAGGTTTGCCTTTATACAGTAGGTAAAAATCTCCTCTCGAAAAGGTACCTGCGATATTTATTGACCTCTTCAACTTAAGCCCTCTGTTATGTAAGCAAAATTTTCTACAGGGAGCATGAAAATTTCAACTTATTCAGTAGAATTTTATATCTTCTCATACAACCAGAAAGTACTTAAACCAAATGAAAAAAAATCTAAATCACTGCACTTCCTTTTTGTAATTGTTATCACCTCTTCCCCCACATTTCTCATTTCTCATGAGTGATCTGGTACAATTGTCATGCTATCATGTCTGTTCTGTATACATGTCAGCAAAGTTGACAGAGAAATAGATGCGTCCCATTCTCTGTTGGTTGAAACTTAAACAAACTGGATTTCACATCCAGGGTTTCCTGCAGAAATATTTGTTGTCTTCATGAGCTCTTCTAAATGCCATAACAGAATTCAATTACATGCACTATTTACTAAGTAAATTTGTAATTACTACTATTCTTCAGTGAGATGAAACAAGTTCTCTAAAAAAGCTCAGTAAAAATTTTTACTGAAAAATATACCAGTCTCTGCTCAGAAAACAAAATAAATACATAAATACAAAGAAGAGGAAACATATAATTCAGTTTCACACACAATGAAAACATTATGTATTTCTCAGCTCTGCAGTTTTTTTACTTACTCCTTTCTTACAGGGAGAACCTGTGTACTATTTAATGATTTTTTCAACTGAAAAAAATCTTTTCTTAGCCAAAATAGCAAAAGAACAATTTGGTTCTGAGAAGTGTCATGCCACGATGCATTTCTGTGAAAGAAGAACCACTGTATTACTTAGAGGAAAGAAACTGGATGTAATAATCAAATGACTGTTGTCTGGGAATGCTATTGTTAACATAAAACAGATTTTAAAATAGCTCTCAGTTTTATGTACTTTACCTCTGAATGAATTCAGAGATCTGTGTCATACTCATGTGCTGCCTGAATTTTACTGATCTATTTTTTCTAACTTATAAGCCTTAATAAAAGCCAATAATACATGTTGTGTTTGAAGAAAAAATAAAGTGTAAAGGTAAACATCCAATAGCTGCACTGCATATTCCCATTCAACCTGTCAAGCAGGAAATGAATGAAAACCACAATGTGTAAAGTTTACTGAAGTGTGAAGAGCTTTTAATAGACCTTTTAAACACAAGTGCTTGAAACTAGGGTCTCAAAATCCTTCTCCACTTAGTCATAGCATGGCAGGTTACACTTCTGTATTACATTGTAAGACACTCATTTACTTCTTTCCAGCTCTTTCTGTGAAACATTACATGATGAAGACATTCTATGTAAACTATGTTCATTCAGACTTTGCTGAAATTAACTTATAAAAAGCTCACTTCTAAATAGATACAATCACTTATTTCTTAATATCTAAAACATATTAAGCAATGGTCTTTCCATTCTACTGGTGTTCCTAGATCTATTATGCACATTAGAAATATTTTTCCTGTACTGCAGTCTAGCAAAATAGGGAGCTGAAAGAGAATTCCCTGGTTGCAGTGGAATAAGACGTATATCAAGGAAATAAAAGAAATTGTCATAAACTGGATATATATCTTCCATTATTGATCATTGCCTTGGAATTATAAACGCCAAAGCTGTGCCTGTGCTTTCAAGTAACATCTATAACCCGCACATTAGATCAATAGCCTTGTCAAACTCCCTGACAAAAGCAGTTGTTAGCAGGGATACTGATGAACCAAATAGCACACTGAATTCATGCATCCCAGGCATATTCATGTGCACTGGAGAGAACAGCCCTTTGTACAAGTCATCATTAATCTCCACACAGGACATTGTGTCTAATGTATCTCTAGTATATCTGTAATATGACTCAGGCAACAGCAATTCAGGCATGCCTTGTTTCTTCTTGTCAGGAATACTGAAATAAATTTCTTTTGTACTCTTTGGTTTACCCAGAAGTTCTCGGTGGGGAAAGAGACAGGCCTACTGAGCAGTGCTTTGCTCATTCAGCACTATTTACCTCTACTCAAGCCTCTGCACTAATCACTTCTGAACTGAATTCCTTATTAGAAAATAGTCAGAGAAAATAGTTTCCAGGCAATATCCCAGTGTAACACTAAAGAACAGTTAGAAGAGCTTTACCATTGTTTCTTAGGTCTGAACTGGCTACAGATCCATAGCATTACCTGCATTTGAAGATCTTTAGATCCATCTTTTGGCAGCTCAGAGAATCTGAACTTCGGGCATTTCAGAGCATTGTGTATTGTATTTCCCTGGTACGCTTTAGATGAAATTCAAATCCTGTGCAAGTCACTAAAAACGTGTGCAGAAGTATATAAGTACATAAGAAGTTCTAGTTATATCAAACAGAGTACATTTATGCTTAAGCTAAAACACTCTCCCTGAACTGGGGTTATGTGAAGAAGTGTAATATTATGTCCCAAATCAGTAGGATTCTGTGCAGATGCCCTTAGTTACACAGAATCTGCAGAAGTATTTTAAAAGAAAATGTATCAGATTATAGACTTTTTATATCTTAGTGTTTTCCTGTTCCTGCAATGTAATTTCATGATGAGATAAATTCATTTCTGTACACTAACTGCTTGTTCTTAAATGGCAAACACTGTAAGTAGGAAAACATAAAAAATAGTTTCAAAAATCACTTTTTATGTTTGACCTTCTAAAATATGTTCTTAATCTGATTTAAAAATATATTTGCTCTTAGTGATCCTGAATTACATTTTATAATCCAATATTAGAAGCCAGCCAAATTTGTTCACATAAATCCCAATGATCTTGTCTACTGTCATGCTACATACTAGGGAAAAAGAGAAGGCATATTTATCTTTTCACTAGAGCATGCAGGCAAACCAAGCGAGCTTTTAACTTGTTGAAAGAAAAAATTTCTCAGAGGTACAGAAAATGACAAAATCAGTGAAGAGCTGGTTGCCAGGGAGGGGGGGGGGGGGCAAAGGAAAATCATCTCCCTGTGTTTTTGTACTGAATAACCTAGAGTTTTTAGTATGAAAGCTTTCTTTCGCCTTTTTCCTAGGGAATGTAGTATAGACCACAGGAAATGAAGAAATGTTTATCAAGCTGTCTCCAACAGCAACTAGATGCTTCCAAGGAAGATATAAATTCCCATATTCACTGGTGGAGGAGGAAAAAGGTAATATTTTTCTATCCTCAGGCAAAGTATAAAAACAAAGAGACAGAAGAGTCCTTCTTAAGCTATCCCTGATGCAGGTGAAACAATTCAGTACTACTAAAAACTGAGTTTCGGAAGCTGTTTGACTGAGATTGCCAGTAGATTTGGTGCTAGCTAAGTTTTACACAAGAGTCTGAGTGCATAGAGTTGAAGAGCTGTGGGTTCAAGAACAAAAGTCAGGGAAGCATTGTGTATCCAGACACATCCCAATGTTGGATTTCCTCTATGATATGCCTGGAGTCCAATTAGAAACTCCACTTCTTTCTGTTATGTGGCGAACTCATGTCCAGTTTAAGACAAAGCAAGGCACTGGGAAAAACCTCTGACAGCTTTTTGGACCAGGAGGAATGTCTCAGAGCTTCAGCAAATGGCAATGGCACCAGAGCAGTTGGGAATTGTCTGCTTGTGTCTAACTGCTGAACCAAACAGTACAGCTCACAGACATATGGGTTCTCAGTCAGCATATATATGGAAAGACGAGTTAGGGAAGTGAGAGAGAGAGAGGCCACATTTAAAAGGTGCTACTTAAACCACGTCATTGCTTGATAAGAATTTGCCGGGAGAGAAAAAGAAAGGGTAACTTTGCCCAGCCTGAAAAGCTAATTACAGAAAGACGGAAAATAGGTCAAAGATGGCTTTGTCTCAGGACTTGTACGCTTTTTCAGAGCCCTCTGATTCATTTGTGCCTTTTTACAAATAAGGTGACTATGGTGAAGAAATTATTTGGATCAGGCTGTGTTCATTACTGGCCAACTTACGTTTGAAGATGATAAACTAGGAGTGAGGGTTGCTAGAGGCAGATGGAGCTCAGAGGAGCTGCTACAAGACCAGAGAAACCTGAGGCCAGGTCTGAGCTCTCCAGAGCCGTGTGTCTCAAGAGAAAGATTAAAGAACACAGCTCTAATTGATGGTAACCTATAGACCTTGCATCAGGACCAGCCCATCCACATTGGCTTAAAAGTAGATGGACTAAGCAGTTGGGTACACTTAGAGAACACCGATATGTCTACTAAAAAAAAAGTGGTACACTGTGACACTTTTTCACTGAGAAAAAGGTATTCTCCATCTTGGCTGAGAAATACTCTCAACATGACAGACTCCTCTGACTACTACAAAAGGGGAAGCTCTATGTTTATTCACTCATCCTACAGCCTATCTTACCCATTTCTCATCTTCCTACAATGTAATAGAAGGCCCAGAAAGCAGGAACAGAAGACAACGTAACCTTGGGAAATAAAGACCATGCAGCTACACCTGTGCAATTGTACTGGCAATCCAGGGGTACTCATTCACCAAAATGACATCTAGTGCAAAGACACCATTTAGTTCTTTGTTTCCTTCTGTGGCAGAACTGCATTGCAACTACCTGTGCTTCTGACAAAAGCAGGCTTGATACGTCTCTATTTGGAGCTTTTTAGCCCCAGCTGGATTGAGCAGAGAGCGCAGCAGCATTCAAAAGCTGAGCAGAGTTTGCCAGGGACTTTGAGAGCGCTGTCTCTCCAGCACACTGAGTGGCATTTATTTGGGTCCAAGTCAAGGATTTGAACTCAGATTCTGAAACCTGATGTCTTCTGTACTAATTCTGCCCAGCTCTTCTATTTGTAACCAGTCCACACTGATGATCCCATACTGTGTTCTTCCAGCCATTGACATACATGATTTTATCATTTGTAACTGCTGAATTCATTGCATAAATATTAATAAGCTGGAGTGTTGCAAGACATCAAAGTGATATGTGATTTGCTGTATCATTTTCCTATGAAGTACTTTATAAATGATGCATTAATTCCATCAGAATGCATCTCTTCAACAAGGCTCATTAAGTCTGATGGTTGCCTACTTTTCTTTAGATCTTCTGCATAGGAAAAGTAAATAAAAGCCATTTTTATTTCCTTGAGTGCATCCCCTACCACCTGCCCTGAAAAAGAACAAGCAATTTTTTCCATTTGAGGGGAACTTTTTCTCCCTATCACCTGAAAGGCTATTGCATTGCAGAGTTTCCATGCAGTAAGTTTACAGACCTTTTATATCACCGTCTCTCTGAAATGAACTACACTCCAGGCCATATCGACACCCTATGGGCCTGATCAACACTTAAAATATCCTCATACAGGTAGCTGGGATTTCTTCCAAAAGAGAACAGGCTGGTTATTGTAAAGCTCACTTTTCAGCCTGATACGTTTTCCAAAGCAGACAAGGACCCAAACTGATTAGAACCGCGTTTGTACTCTTGACAGGAAGAGTAAACAGTGGTAAGAGGATATGAATGAGTGAAGTTAGTTATTTTTAGACAATAGATGAGATGTAAATGTTGTTGTACAGAAACTATTAAAAGATGAGCTGCAGTATACTTTACAAGTACTTTCATTTAAGCTTGGTCAAACGAATTTTCTGTGTAGAACATGGTATGTCTCTAGGTACAGTTCTATCATTTTTCAACACTGCAATTAAGAGTTTAACAAACAGTGCTCCAAATGACAGCAGCAGAAAGCTACGCTGACTTGTGGTTACGCGTGGTCAGGCTGCGCCTCGTCAACTGAAGCATCCCTCAGCCGATGACTGCAGGCAAAGCAAGTGTCAGAAACGCAGCAGTGTCTAAGAGCGCTTCCCCAGTGGGCTGGCAGGATTGCTACAATTGTCTCACATTGTCTCATCAAATCCCCTCTTCAGCGGCAGACCAAATATCAAGGCTAAAAAATGACAGCAAGGTTTCTGAGCATTTCTCTGTTACATGGGTAGTGATGCCACACGGCAGTTTGAGAGTCACACTGGGGGTTCTTCTTCCAGTTGCTCAGAGCTGAGTGACAGCACGTTTGGCTCTGCGGTAGGTGATTAGGTGCATTGCATGCTACAGTCCAATACCTAGCACGTCAAGGAGAGTGGGGAAGTAAGTCAAATATCAAGCTTAGTCTCCAAAAATTGTAACAGGAAGCTTGGTGAGACAATGAAAGTTTCCAAAAAGCCACAGAAAGGGAAAAATTGTTAGTAGCTCACAAATGACCAGGTAATGAAGTGCTCAGGGTAATCTAAATAGAGGCATGCTAGATTTGCATTCTCAAAATATTATATATACTAATTACAGTGTACTGTATTTATATCATGCTCATAAATTAAAGAACTAAAAAAAAGTCATGTTGTTGACAAAAGCTTATAAGTCTAAATTACAACAGTTTCATGCTAAACAACATGTTTTGTTTTCAGTATTACTAGTACTGTTCTCAAATTTCCATGAGATTTCCCTTCTCATTTTTGCCAATTTTTGCAATATTTCTCACATACATGAATATGTCCATTTGTATAGATATAGAACATACTTATAGATGAATCTAAATAAAGAGCCACCTGTAAAACTGACCCTAAGAAATCCATCTTAATGCTCTCAAAAGTGACAAACATGCTGAAAACTTTTTAGAATAAAAATATTAGGTATTAGTTATAGAGCAAATTACTCTTATACTGCTCAATTTGCAACAGAGTGCCATTGACTCTGACCCAGGATTCATTACAGAATATGTGATTAGCCACAATTGCTGAGTTTCAATTTACAGGCAGCTGTGGATTATGGACAATGAATAATTGAGACATAATTAGCTAATTAAGATGTCAGGGAAAAGTATGGTTAGCTAATTCAATGAGTTATTTAAAAATGTGGTCCTGAGCAGATGCTTTTTAAAAAAAAATTGAAGGGCCTATTTTTAATATTGTTCCAACTTACCTACTATTTTTTGTGCTACATGCTAACAATGGTGGGTAATGGGTTTTGAGCTGGCTATTTATTTTACTGGATCACTAGCTATCAGTTTCACTAGTTAACCAGTGCAGAAAATGATGCTTTTTCTTTCTGTTTGACTGAGAGATTGTGACTGCAGTTTCTCTGTTGCTCTTTTCTCTTTTTTTATAATCTCCCAGTTCTGTTTTAGGATCTTTTGAATAGTTGTTGTCTATCCCTTGCTGAAAAGAGAAGTATATTTTCTAACACGTATAATACAGTTCAGAAACCATATTATACATAACCATGCCTAAGAAGTGATGCCTATGTGGCATATACACAAGTGGGGACACCCAAATATGCCTCCAGCACAGCTATCCCCATAGTTCAAAACTTTCCCACTGGAGTTACTCCCATAATTCATTCATCTGTCACACCATAAGCATTTCCACCACTGACAACTACAGTTGTTCGTTTACAGGTGAAGTGAGGTATTGTGCAGCACTCACTGAGCCTCCTTTTCTTTTCAGCACACCAACACAGGCAATAACCATACCATGTATTTTAATTTTCCTATCACTTAATAGACAAAAACATTCATTAATATTAGTCATCAGGTAGAATCTGTAATTATAGGATTTTTATAACATTTATATGTAACATTGTATTAACTGTGGAAGACCTGCATCAGTTATAGGATACTATCTTGGGAGACTTCTATAGCTGCCTGTTAAAACAAACTTTTTGCAAAACAACAGCTAAATGGGATTAGAACAATCGCTCAATGTAGCTGAATGCTTTTTTTTTTTTCCCCAGGGTGAGGAAAAACACTTTTTGCTGTCATAAAAAGGACAAATCATAATCAGTCCGTCACATATAATATGACAATTTGCAATGCTTGAATGGCAGAAGGCCAAGGACATATTTCAAACATTGCTATTGATAGAACAGTTTTACAGTAGCTCCCAATTTCTGTGCTGGATAAATGTCCCACTTGAAGACAGTAGTATAACAGATAGCCATGAAGGCTTGGTGCACTGGAACCAAAAGAGTTGCCTGATTAGTTTTGGTCTTGAAGCTGATAATTTTTAAACATGCATGGAAAATCAACTTCTATACTCCAAGGATCAAGCCCAAACTAGCAGGTGTACATTTTGGCAACTGCAAATGGTATAACAAAAAAGGAAAACTTTCTATATAAATTGACGGCTATAATTTTAACTAAAAGGGTGGCAATCTGTGTCCAATGGTTGAGCACTAAAACAAGGATACAAACTTCACATCTGCTTTTGAAATTTCTTAAAGGCACTTAATGAAGTGCTTTTCACAGTTCCTGGAGATGATGGCCATTTTTAAAGTCAAAAATTCCGTATACATTTATAACTACATTTATTGGATTTATGGGAAGACATATGATAAATAAATCTTTCCACTGAGTCATTATTTTATATTGCTTGATATACAGAGAAGATGAAAAGAAAAAGAAGATAAAGAAGATCAAAACTATTCCTCCTCCATAATGAGTAGGAACACCAAAATGTCCAAAACAATCCTGAGCACATCATAAAGTCTAAAATTTAAAAATACTGAGAAAGCCATAAAAGTGTTGCTGTTACAGAGGATAAAGCAAAAATACAGTGAACTTTCTCCTAATTAATCAAAACTGTGGTTCTGTTCTGTAAACCATTCCATAGGATTTCACACTGATTTTCTTCCCATAATTTCTACATAAAGTATGCTCAGCTTACAAGTAAACAGTTCATTTTTTTTGTCTTCCTACAAAGCCTTGGAAGTGCATCCTGCTCTCTGAAATGCAAGCCAAGCCTTCTGTTTCTTGTGAATAATCACCAGTTAAAGGCTCAGCCTGCTCTGACACACGAATAAAACTGATGCTACTTGGGAGTAGCTGACTGGGATTTGCGATGAAACAGGAGGACAAACGGGATCTTGTTCAGTCTCTTACAATTAGCTGCACTGCAGCTCCCTCTTAACTTGGTCTTGCAGGGCTTGAGGGAGAGAAAAAGCAACAAGTAGAATTGATTTTGCCAGAGGAGGAAGCAAATGTGACAATACTCCAGTGAGCACATTTGTAAAAAATTGCCATTTTTACATAGAATGATATGTGGAGGTAGGAAGAGACCTTGGCTGGTCTTTGGTCTAGACCCTGTTCAACTGCATTCCAGTATTTTCCAGACCAATTTCCAAATTTATCAAAATGATTTTGAGAAGAGATTGTACTGCTGGTTTTGTGCTTCAGCGGGTTGCCTATGGGGCAGTCAGAATGGAAATGCTCCCTATTTTTTGTGATGCATAATTGGGTCTTCTGAATGGGGTTTTGCTTGTCCCTTGTGGTCTCTTCTAGTCCTCTGTTCTTAAAAAATACAATCCTATCCTTCAATGAACTCACTGTGCCTCAAAGTATGATGTCTTCTACAAAACTAATAAGCATACTTTCTACTCCATCATCTAGGCAGCAAATGAAAATATTAAATGGCATCGGACCCAAGACTGCTCTTAATCCACAGCGTAGTTTTGACAGTGAACCATTGATACTGTGCCATGACTAAAATTTTGCTTATGAAAATGAAACATTAAGCATCGCTTTTATCAATGTTAAGATAAATGACTTGTCATTTCCTTTCATGCCCCTAAGACTTTTAGCCTATTTAGAGAGGGAAATTTGTGCAGTTTGACATAAGTCAGTCATACCAAAGCTGTGGATGCTATCCTGTGTCATGGTGTAGCTGGAGTTCCAGTTCAGCTCTTCTTTGCCCAACTGTGGCAGATCCGCTGTAAAAACTACCGCAACCTTTGCAGATGCCCTGTGGTCATATTAGCACACAAACTGGCCATGGATTGGACAAGAATATGTTTCCCTCTGCAAGCTCCAAAGCTGGACTACCCTTTCTAACATTTATCAGAGTTAATATAAGAATAGCAGTATCAGATCAAAACAAAACTCCATTAGCCCAGCTGACTCTGGCAGTAGCCAAAAGCCTAGAAAAGCCTAAGAACAGATCAAGGATTTAATCATACTTCTCCAAGACACTTGGCTACTCCCCAGAAACATGCGGCTCAGAGACTTTTGGAGCCAGGACAAACAGCACCCTGAGGCAAGGTGCTCCACACCTTAACTCCGCATTATCCATAAACCAGCCTCCTTCGTGTAGTACCTTTCACATTCAAGCCTCATTTAACATCCCATAGATGTGTTTGGGGGGGAGGTATTTTTTTTCTCTTACTGAAAGAAGCAGTGAACAATTTTTCCATGCTCACCTTCCCCTATGCTTCCTAGATATCTATCACATCCTTCCAGGCTGAAGAGTCCTAGCCTGATTTGTTGTACTTTGTATGGATGCCATTCCAAATCCCTGAGCATCCTTCCCTAAACATTTACTTGTGTCTGCATTAGTTTTCCTTCTTGACATGGGGGAGGGGAAAATGGGACAGGACACATGAGTTCAGATGTGTGCACGCCAGGGATTTCTGCCACGGCATAATAAAGCGCTGGTTGTTGTCTACTCCTTGTCATCAGAAGGTCTCAGAGGAGAACTGCCTTACTGAAGCTTCTCAGCTCTTCTGACAGAGTGCAGAACTGGTTGGTTTTTGAGATGTTATTATGAGCCAGATTTACAGTTCTTAAGCCCTATCACTGGAGTACTGTTAGTATTTGAGAAACGAGAATTTTATCTGAAAATAAAGTAGGATTGCAGCCCTCAGACTTTGGAAGAAAAGTCTGAGAACAAAATAGCTCTAGAAAGAAAAAAGAAAATGAGAAGTCACCACATTATTTTTTTTTTAAGTTAAAGGTCTTATGATTTTAGGCCAGTGTTTGAAGAAATACAAGACTGATGGGCAAATAGTGCATTCCAGTTTCCAGGTAATACATATAGACATTGCATGTTAATCTTCTTAACAAACTTACCAAGTTACATCTTGAAACCACAAAGGTGTTTTTTTCACCCGTTAATACAAAAAGACTGAACTAGAAAGCTTCCATTGATTAAGAACCTTCCATCTTACATGAATTACTGGCCATTTTATACCCAATTATTTTGGTACCAACCACATCCTTCAGCTTACATAGCTCTTCTCTCTCTATGTTTATCATTCATTTCCCTACATTAAAAAGCAAGCCAAGCCTTTTTTGCCTCCTCTTATGTAGTTGAATCTCCATTACTTTGATCTGCCAGTAGCTTTTCTCTGCTCCCATTCCAGCTTGAATTAATCTTCACTAAACACAGATAAGCAGAACAGTGCACAGCTATAGAAGATTGGGAAGCCCTTCCGAGATCCCCCTACTCAAAAAACCCTCTGAGAATGGCATTACCAGGCCAGTGGAAATATTTCACAAGATGCAGCTTAAGATTACAGCTGKTTTTTTTGTTTTTTCTTTTTTTTTCCTTGCTTCATGATACTACAGACAAATTTTCACTTTGTGATCAGCTAATTCTCCAAGATCTCTCACCTTCTGTTTTGTTTCAATCAGCTGGTTCAACATTATAGCAGAAATTCCTGTTAGCCCATCAGTATGTGACTGTCCACTGTTGTAATACTACATTAATTATATATGCATTTTTCATACATTCAGGATTATTCAGTCCTTCATAAGATATTCTTATCCTTCTTTGTATTAACAACATTTTTTAACTTTGTTAGTAACTATCATTACATACTCCTACACTTTGTGTCAAATCACTAGTGGAAACATTCAACAAAGTCTTGAATAAGGACTTTTTGAATAAAGAATGTCAGTAAAGGCTGACAGTTCTTGAATGGATCCCAACTGTCTCCATCTTAACTAATTAAATTCTTTACATGAAGTCATGCAAAATCCTTTAAGGGACTTAAAGAAATGAGAAATGAGATTGATTTTGATCTCCTCCTCTCAGAAAATTAGTTATCCAAGAAAGTTGATGCATTTGTTTACTAAAGTGTAAGAAGGGTAAATTCAGGATGCATTTTAGTTTCCATTTACTTCTACACTTTTAATCATTTTTAATATGTTCTAGAGCCTTGTACATTACTGAGGTAGACAAACACATCATGTAGTTGCCCAGATCACTTTTTGTTCTCTATTTCTTAAGTGTATACCCTGTGTTGACTGTTTTCCAGTTATACCTTCCCTGATTTATTGAAAACAGATTTATCGAAAAATTCTGCTGCTGGACCTGCAATTTCATGTGTCAGTTCATGCAGTATTGCAAGAAGGAGATTATCTAGTTCCCCCAACTCAAATACATTAAGCTCTTTGACTTTTGGTTTCCACTTCAGTTGTTGTATTTCCTTTTCCACTTTCCCATAGCTATTTTGCCTCTCTTCTGTGTTCAGTATCACCATTCTTATTGAAAATTGATCAAAAACTTTTAGGAACACAACTAGTGACCCATATGTGACTCACTGGGATCATTAAGTCCAGACTCTTACAATCACAGGTAACAATACAATCCAAAAAATTTGTAGGATATCTGTGCTGCTTTAAACAACACTGAACACAGCACTCTTCACAGTATCTGATAACTTAAGACAAATAGTACAGAAGACCAAAGGAAAAAAAAAATCCAAAGCTGTAATATACCATGGGAAAATAGTAGGAGAAACCAAAACCACTGACAAGGTCAAAGGACTTGCAAGGGGAAAGAATTTCTTTTCAGTTGTCCAACTGATCTCCAAGAGATTTTTAATGTCATTATCATTAAGCATGCCCTGCCCAACATACCTGAAATATGGCCAGTTCCTGACTCTGTAAAAGAAGGTCATTAGCCCCAGGGGGAAGAAGCAGGGGCTGCTTCTGTTCTCTCTCCCCTAGAAAGCGAGAGGGAAGCTTATCTTCTTGGCCCCTGCTGAAGACCAGGAGAAAATCTGAAGTCTTGGGTTAATAAAAACAGAAATAATGTGCAGTAAGCATAATCAATAGAGAGCAATCATCTGGTTTTCTTCCTTTTTCAGAGACTTTTTAAATCTCTACCCTGTTTATAATGTACAGAAACCTCATGTGTTCTTGTCTTGTTTTTTCTTTATTTATGGGCTGAAGATTCAGACTCAGGCATGAGAAGCTTAAAGACTAACCTTAAATATATTCTATTGGACCTTTCTACCAGCAGAATATCACCACAAAATATTTACACTGCCCACTTTTGCCTCAGATAAGCTCTTTATCTGTAAAAAGAGTTGAAATTCTAGCTATGTGGGATGTGGTGTCTTTCACAAAAACAGAATAAAACCTGCACTACAGTAACTATTCATGTCCCTTTAATTCTTAATAAGACAAGCTCAGTGTAGCTGGAGGAAGGGAAATAGCTCTAAGATGCTGATAAAAGAAAAATCAGATCTGTCTAACTATGTTTGTGAAATTTCATGTGGCCAACTTTGTCATCTTCTATTTTTTTAATTGACTCACTCCTTAATTGAGAGATAATTTAAGCCAATTTTAACTTAAATTCACAATGACCTTTTTTGTCATGGACTGATATAATTTTATACACTCTTCTGACTAATATATTGGACATCTTCACAACATTTTACTGGTCCTACAGTAGCGTTTGATTATATGTGCCAGAAGTTGTCACTCTGTCAAAATTAATTCTGGCACAAGCTGAAAACATTGTTAAAATCTGAGGGGACTGTAAATACAAAACATGTCAGAAAAGTGGCTTCTTGTGAACCAGGGGAAAAGTAAAAAACCCAAGAAGATTTTTTTAATGTCATCATCCACACATTATATCAGGAGTTTGTCTTACGGCAACTTTGGTATTTACTTTCACCCCTTTTTCTGGGTGTTTAGAGCATCACCTTCACCACTGAATTAAGTTGATCTAATTGGAATTTTATCTCACTTATTTTCTCACTCCTGTCAGGAACACTTGGTGCTGGCACGTATGGCAATGCATGGGAGGAAAGGCTTATTTTAACAACCTCATTGACTTTTCAGCCTGTCTGTTACCACAGTCATCAAATTCTAATTTATTCTCCTGGGGGCCCTCATCATTCCCTAGTCCAAGCCGGACAAAAAGAAAAATAATTTGCTCGCTTAACAGTGAGAAAGTCTATACTCCCAAAACAAAACCAGCCAGACAGATAGCTTAAAATTAACAGGCCCTGTTGACTGACTCCTTACCTCTCTTTGCCATCTCCACCTTTCCCTCTGCCCCCCTTCGTTGCCCCCCACACCATCCTACGCTTTTCTGGGAGCTTTTCAACAGTCTAGTGACAGTGTCTTGTGAACACAGATAAATGAGAGGTCAAACTACCCTTCATTTTTTTGGAGGATTATTTTGCCCACAGATAAAGAACTGAGGATAGGAAGTAACATTTGAGACCAGCCTGTAAGAAAACAGGAGGAGAATAACAGCAATAAAAGCTCATTCTCACAGTCCCTCCCTTCTGAAAGGTTAACACTCTCCCTTAATCTACATATTTTGTCTGCTGAAAACAAGTATAAAAGCAAAGAAATTATCTGGCAACCAAAATTACACATGCTAACAGACTGTTAAATCCTAAAGTTGACCTGCCATGCTATACAGGGATTTTAGGTCATAGGTGCATATTTAACTTCTATAAAGACTTTTTAAAAACTTAAAAGTACAAATGAAACAACAACTTGTAATGTAACAAGAATTGTTGATAGGGAAGAAATAAAACCATTGTTTTTAAAAGATTTATTTCTGACAGTATTTTTCGGCCAAGTCTGGATACTCACTGATAATTTTGTTCCTTACATTTTGTCTTCGTAAGCAAGTTTTCCTTCTGGTTTGCTTTTATTCTCTTGTACTAATATGGATGAGAGAGAAAGACAAAAATGCACTACATTTTAATTTTTGTGCTGCTGGACATTATTAAGTAGTACTGCATAGATTTCTCTTCCTGACTAGAAAAAATACACAGCAGCAAGGCATTTTTAAAAATATATAGTTTCTGATTTAATAGACAAAAATCATGAAATTCAGGGTTAATTTTCAAATGATCCTAATCTACATTCCTGTTCTTTAAGACAGCATGGTTCTTCTCAGACTCAGGAGATTTAACAATCACATTTTACAACATCTAGGTACAAAAAGGAAGGAAGGAAAAATAATTCCACTCTTATTAATTTTAATAAATTCTTGGGTTTGTCTATGTAAGCCATCCCTTAACTTTATTTTCACTTAACAAAATTATTAAAAAAAAAACCAAAACAGATCAAGAAGAGGACTGTCTTTTGAAGTATAAAGCAGTTGACATCTTATATTTTGGTGGCTTTCTATGATCTATGATGAAAATGCACCTTTTAAAGCTATTTAAAACACATGCACAATAAATTGGTGAGCTAAAATCTCTCAAAGACATATTTTGGCATCATATCATCCTGTCCCACATTAAGCAATTATGGAGAAGAACACTGACTACACCACAGATGTTTCCTAATTAAGTGGATCAAGGAAGACACAGACGCTAACGACTCGTTATTTTTGTTTTGTATCTGTTGTATGTAATCCGCAGTGCTATACATATACTAAGTCAATAAAGCACAAATTTATATTAAATTCTCATGAGAAACAGTTTCTTTATAAAAAAATTGTTTGAATCTCTGTGTTTCATAACCATAATTTAACACAGAGCATATGTGAACTTTTAAGACTCAGCTCCTGGTCTTCAGATCTACGTTCCTTCTCGTCTAATGTTTTGCTTTTTTGTAGAATCTCTCTTCCTTCTTTGCTGTTTTGATTTCAGTGTCCCATCTTCTACTTTGTAATGGTGTTTCAAGGCAGGAGTATTTGTTCACTTGGGCATTCAGGTGAATGTTACAAGCTTTTGCTTGTTTTTAGAATTGTCTGTATTCAGCTCCAGACACTATTTGTCAAATGTCTGTATAAAATCTCTACTAATATCCTCAGACCTTTTTCTGACCCAGATAATAGTGTTACAGGTGCATTTCAGTTTGAACCAGAGTGCACTTTGAAATGAATGTCCCAACTGTCTCCACTTGCCATCACAGAGTGGTCTTGGAGCACACAAATTGAATTCCTTTGGATGAAATTAAACTGGAAGATCCTGTAGTGCATTCAGTTTGCTCCAACCACAAATGGACATTCAGTCCACACAACCAGACTAGCACTAGCTCAAAATGAAACCTCCAAAACATCTATAGCACTGACTTTAACTCCTCAGCACCGACTGTTTCATTCCCTAAACCCACCCTTTTGGGGCTCTCTAACTGCCAGCGTAAACATTCGTTATATCACTCACACGACAAATGCTGGGGTTGGAGTTGTCTTTCATTATAATACTGTCACCTGATTTTGAATCATCTGGGTAAATAAACCTCTGTGATAAGTATTAAATAAAGAAACTGCTATTCTCTGGATGATAGTATTACTGGAGAATTCTGAAATGGCAGTTGGTAAACCATTTATCAGTGCAAACAAAGGCTGAAACCCCAGCTAATATTTTGAAAACTTCAACTGATGAGCCATCTGTAAAGGCATCAGAAGCAAAGCCAAAGGCAGATGAAAAAGAGGTGGAAAGAGGAGCTCTCACGTGAGCAGTATGACTTTGCATGCAGAACAGAAGGATGCCCAGTGATCAAACAGACTAACCTAAAGATGACCAGAGATATCCTTGAGAACAACAGAGGATGGACATGTTGTGGACAGGTAACATACTGAAACTCTGAAGGCCTACTTTCGATCCAGTGGAAGTTAGTAGAAAGACTTTGTGTCAGTTTAATTAGGTTTGAACCAAACCTATTAGTCACTATAGTAAGTAACTGGTAGCATGAGCATTTTGTGATAGATGTTGACTTATATTTATGTTATCGACTTACATTTGTGAGTTGTCATCCCAGCCCTGCCGAATTCCATTAAGTTTATGCTGTTGGTTTCAATGCATCCATAAACTTCAGCCATGTAGTCTATGTCTAAACTGGAAAATCAAACAGTGTCAAGGCATCGTTTAAATGGTGAAATTGCTAGAGTGATCACTACTATGTTTTTGGTCTGGATCAACTAGTACCAACCCAAATACTTCCCAGGTGGGTTTTAGGAATAAGCTCAGTCCTGGAAGTATTGTTGACTGACAATTGTTTGCTATTTTGGGTACCAGAGCATTATTATGTAGTATGATCATAACCAGACTATGCCAATGGCCCAGACTGAGAAAATGCACCCTGGCAGTATTTAATTTATTAATATGTATTAGCTATTGAACTGAAGAACATACTTTATGCTTTGTCTGACTCATTTAAATGAAATGGTCTGAGGGGAACAGGGTATGAGAATCAACTCTTTCACTCTCATGGGAGAGCAAAACAGTAATAATAGAGAATATTTTAGGTAATATAGATTCATGTAACATATAAAAGGTCAAAGTGATTTCACTGAAAGTTTATGCAAAAAATATAGGGATTTTTTTTCTGCAAAGCAGTTCCTGCAGAGACTTTAAAAACTGAAAGAGGTCTATTCAGGACAATGCTACTGGTTAACTTGAGTACTGAACTCAAAGCAATTGAATAACAAAAGCGATGTGCTGTCAAAGTGTCATTCACAAAGCAGTATTCTGGCTATGAAGAGGGAGAATAGTAATATGCTGCTGTAAATGTTTCCATATTTAAAAGAACTTCTGATGTATTTGCAGTCAGGAGCACAATAATAAATTCTGCTTCTCTGTAAATAATTTTTTATCATCTGAGATAATGCGTTTTCAGACTTGTACTGATGAACGCTATGAAAAACAAATCACTTGATATTCTTTAAGAGCAGTGAATTATTGATGCTTGTAAAATAGCAAAAAAAAAATCCAAAACAAAACATATTCTCCTGAGCATAACTACCTGAATTAGTAGCATAAAAATGAAGGTAAAGTGGCTGGAATGCCATGACACAAATTTCTTTCCTTTCAAATTTTATTCAAAATTAAATGCTACTTTCATAGATGCAGACAGTTAAAGAACTTTATATTTCCACAGATTTGTTTGCATTAAAAACACTCAAAAGCTTTGTGAAGACACGGCTTTGTGAAGACATAAAAGTGCTTTACTGGTAGGTAATTTCCTGCTCCAAAACATTTACAGTTCAACCGAGACTAAACAAAGAAAGTAGACAAAAGAACTAGACACATATCATATGCTAATGGCAGAGGACAGCAGGTATGACAGGAAGAGGTGGATTTTACAGAAACTGCTGGAGTTAGGGAGATCAGAAGATCATAGAGAAGCACTGAATGTGCTTGAAGATGAAACTAAGTAGTGCAAAAACAAGGTCATGCATACAGGGAACCCAGAAGGGTTCCCCAAATGGAGACCCCAAAGTTCTTGGAAAAAAGACTCAGGTTAATGTTAAAAGACTCATCTGTCCATAACCCTCCAGATAAGTCTTTGGTCCTCAGTGACGGGTTGGCCAAGAAGTTCTTAGCAACTGCACGGCTCAGTAGTAGAGTGCAGTTTGCTTGTCCATCCTTGTGCCATGGATCCCCATACCTGAGTGAGTGGGATGTCTGGCATGCCAAATCACTGAGCTATGTTTAAATCAATAAAGATTTAAAAGTAAAATGATTTATTGAAATTGTAGATTGATGTTAGAATAACATTATATTAAAAAACCATGTTTTTAAGGTTATGCTTAACAGTAAAAATCCTCATTAGCAGACATATTTTCTCCAGTAGTCTCTGAGGCTGGCTAATAAGACTCTGCAATACTCTCCAGGGCATGCTTTGAAGAGTTTAAAAGCCGTAGCTTTCTTGCTTGTATTTTGACAGACATCTACTAGAGCTATCCAAAGCTGTCTGCCCTCAGTCACCTGCTCCTTTTCTAGCCCCACCTTGGGAGGACCAGGCTTGTCCACTTGCCCCCCAGCAAGTGCCTGTATTTGGGTAGGAGAACATCACAAGCTCGAACACCATTTTATTCTCCCCAACTTTGTGCTTCAGAGTCTTCATTTCTACAGTACAGCTTAGTTACCATGCTCTCAGCTGTTGCCTTGCTTACAAGTTTCTTCAATAGAGTAGCATGCTTTTATAAATCCAACACCATGAAAAGTATTAACAGTACGAGCTTCTTTCAGTTTATATTTAGCTTGCTATGTGCTTTGCAGAGAAGCTATACATGGCACAGCAAGACTATTCTGAGAAGAGGATGCAACCCTTCCCTTCCCCCAGCCAGTCCACATACTTTCTTAGATTTACAGAAACCCTTCAGAGCCTCATCACTGGGACGAACAAAAGGGAATCCCATTAGAAATCTAATGATGGGCAGTGTCCAGAGATGGAAAAAACCCTGAATGTGCTATTTGATTACAGAACAACAGTGAGTCACCTTTCCAGTGCAGCAAATGCAATCCTAGGATTCAGTGGAAAATATATTCCTGGTAACAATAAAGTGGTATTGACAGCTACTCATTGATGTATTTTCATATCAGTGTGAATGGGTAAAGTAGTATTTGTGCCACTATACAAGGTAAAATGCAGTAATTCTGGTCATCTGTGTTCAAGAAAATTAATTTAACTTGAACAGACTGAGAAGAATTACTAAGAAGATGTGGGGAATACAGAACACAGAACTTATTTCATGAGCAAAGGCAGGAAGAGCTTGGCTTGTTTGCCTTTACACAGTGTTCCTCAAATTGTGATCAGCCAAAATTTCAAAATGGGTCTCAGAACATTAGGAATATTCAGCAGCAGCTCAGTCTCCCCAAGTCACCACCAGTTTCCTTACTATGGCAGTAATTTTTGGCTGAAATCACCTATGCTATGCAAATATACATTGCACACAGAGAAGTCAGGTTATAAAACGGTCTTACAATAGGAAGAAGAGGAGCAAAAGAAAATAAACCCCAGGTGCCAATCAAATAGCTGTTATGTATTTATTAATATATTCCCTGCATTATGTGACAGTCATGTGACAAGGAGACGCTTGCAAGATCCATGAGATCCCATGCTCTTATATATCAATAACAAACCATTTCTCTTCTCCTTGAATACATAGCTTAGCTCTGCTATGCCTACTTTGTGTGTGTTTGTTTCAGCTGTTTATTTTAACCTCTTCTCTGCTTATGATCCTGCTTTCACTACTTATCACATAAAAGATCCCTTGAACATGTTTGGCCTTTGAGCCTTTCCACATCTTCTGAGTCAGATGAACTCCCAATATTAAATTTCTCTTTAAAGTTTACCACTGCCACAAGTCCTACAAACCATTTTGACAACTAGTATGACGTGACTCTTCCTGCTTTTTTTTAATAATGGTCTTACTACAAGTGTTATCTTAGTCTGTTGTTTCTCCTTAGGTATGTTGATTGTCAGCTCTCTAGGGCTCCAGTCCCCTCTGGCTATATTTAGGTACATATAAGACACAGCACAATGCAATTCCTGACTGACGTCTCAGGTTGCTGGCACAATACACAGAAATAACAGCTTCAACATAAACACTGCTGAACTGCAAAGCTAAACACTTAAGAAATGACAGAATTGGTGTTAGCCATTAGCTTTATGATCACATATATTTTTTGTATTTAGTTTTGCATATTCATCTTCTACTTTATTCAGTGAATAGTATGTAGTTCTTCTCTGACTATTGCTGCAAAGAATATTCTTTCCTTGGGATCTCTTCTTGTTGCAGAACTTACAAAGCAAGTTTGGAATTCGACAGAAGATTGGTAATTGGTGGCAGGTTGGATATGGACTGGTGCCTTTGCTAACAACATGGAGGAAGTGAGAAATGGGGAATACATCATCGTCTTGATTTTTCAAGTTCAAGCAAAAATGCTTTGCACTGGATTAAAATGGAGTGTAAACATGCTTGACAGATAATGTTGTATCCTACATCAATTATGGCAACATTACGTACTTAGGTAAGAATCACTACCACAGCAGTTTTGGAGTGCCACAATATTTCATAGATGGCATCAGAGGGCCATAATAATATTCTCACATCTAATAAGGTATAGAAATGATAATAGTCAGATTTTAGAAAGAGGCATTTGAAGCAGAGGCAAACTGTACATTACCATACAAAATACTGAAGCTTCTTCCTCTGAGTACTGTAGCTTGGCCAGCAGAAGCAGTAGAATGAAACCCTCCATTCAGGTGCATTAATTGTGCTGAGAAAAAGCGTAGCAGCCTGGGCTAAGTGTTAGAGTTCAGGAGTTAGCATGAGTGCTAGCATGTGCTGTTCCTGTGCTGTGACACATGATTATAAGCTCAGGCTATGCCAGACATAGGAATTTGGAGTGTTTCCAAACTTTTGAGTTTGTGGACATGATCCAGCTCTATCGCAGCTTAATATTGGGGAAGACCTGTGTGCATCTCCTGCACACCTTGAGTTCCCCAGAAAGGAGTCAGAGGGATGGCCCACAGGATCTGTGGTGTGCTCTGGTGGGGTCTCCCGTGTGCACAAGTGTGAAATGTGAGACCAACAGGTAATTACAGATGCAGGCTCAGTGAGCCACCCAAGATTGCACTGAAATTCAATGGCAGAACAAAGAATTGCATGAAGATATTTTTAGTCCCAGCTTAGCATCCAAAGTACTAAGCCATCCTAGAAAATATTATATGTATCTGTCACCTTTTCACCATTAAACAATGCTTTTAATCAATATATTTGCTCCTGGAAATTACTCTATGACGACTGTGTAATTAAAAATGATGGGATGGCTTATGCAACCTGGGGAGTCAAGGAAACATTGGTACAATCCGTTTCATTTCGTATTTGCTCTTTGGGTCTATGTTTATGAGCAGTAGGGTTATGAACAATCTTACATGCAAATTATTTTTCAGTATTCCAAAGCAGGAAATACTCCCTTTCGGTCGTGAAAATCATTCCAGTCACACCATCATAGTGCTGGCAAAACTGTAAGGTAGACCTCTAGTGCTTCCTTCCAGAATTTCAGTAGCATGAAATAAATGAAACTGGTGAGAAAAAAAAAGAAATACTGAAGGTAATATCCACTTTCCAGAGACATTAGACAAAGTAACATGGGGCAAATCAAGGTGTCCAGAATTATAACAGTTCTAAGCCATGGGAGTAGAGAACAACCATGCACATAGATCGTATCACTACTTAAGTAGAGGCAACGAAGAGGTAACACTACAGGTATTTTTTTCAATAGTCTTCCTTCAGCTGAAATTGAAACAGAAGCCATTACAAATAAAATTATGATATTAATATAAATATGTCCTTATGCTAGTACAATCCAATGTTTGATGACTGTTACACAATTTTTATGAAGAATGATTTCTTACTCCTATGGCGTGGGAATGTGCAATGCCTTCATCTTTTGCTTGGAGACTTCTTTCTAATGCCTCAAGGATCAAGCATTTAATGAGCCTTTCAATGTTATCTATTCACTGTAAGTGGTAGAGTAAAAGCCTCGTGGAAAAGAGTCTATTTGATCTAATATATATATTTTTATATGCTATTATGAATTCCATATTATGTCTTTTGATGTAACTTCCCATATGTGGTCCTTATGGAGTCCTTTATAATTATTTCATTATGGTGCTAAATCATGCCCAATCAACAAATAGGAATTATGATTTTAAAAATATGATTGAGGCATTTCAGAATGCATGGAAGAAAAACATGAAAACCAAACAGTTATGTTTATTTTGATGCATAATGAATTCAAAAGTTTCTCAAAAATGATATTATTAAAATTTAATAGATGAGAGGGGAAAATGTAGATTCTGAAACACTTGGAAAGTTCAGCATCCATTTTCACCACTGCAAACCAGCTATGACCAAATGACTTGCTGGTCCAGAAGTGAATGTGCTATAAGCCTGAAGTAATCCAGACTGGCAGAAGAGATTTGTTCAAACATGATTTGAAAATTACAGTTATAATACCTCTGGCTATTATATTATTTTCCTTGCATTGAAAAACATATCATTAAAATCATTATTTATAAAAGCCCCACCTTTATAAACATGTACCTAAATGTATACCCTTCTCTTAATATGGCCAGAAATCACCCATGACCAGTGATGAGAATAATACATATGCATTCAAAGTTTATAACTCCTAGAAAGCTCTTCTGGTCCTAGGTACAAGTCACTTTATAAGTGTGGTTTGAAATATAGTACTAAGTGCTTGCCTATAAAACCTTCACTCACTTTACCTAAGAAGTGGATTGATTCCCTGATCAATTAATCACATTTTAATCCTTCAGCTTATCCAGTCTTTATGTGGTAAAGATAATTACCATATCTCTCTGCATGATGATAGCTAACATAAGAAACATAACATTTCTTTCTTTCTTTCTTTCTTTTTTCTTTCCTTCCTTCCTTCCTTCCTTCTTTTTTCTCTTTCTTTTCTTTCTTTCTTTCTTTCTTTCTTTCTTTCTTTCTTTCTTTCTTTCTTTCTTTCCTCCTCTTCCATCTAATCTTTAGGGACAAAACTTTGCATCCTCATTGTTAGAATCAACATTGTTATGGGTGCAATGTGTTTAGTGAAAATGCTGGACTGCAGAGCTATTTGTTTGCATTTGGTTCTCTGACACTCCTGCGAGGAGATAAGTGTAACACTTCCTTCAAACAATTTTCCAGGAAGTCCTCAGCAAACTCTATGTCCTTAACATGTTTGTGTTCCAATGCAATTTCATTGCCACAGGACAGCAGGGTGACTTTGGGTCACATTTCAGAATGTCCCTTCATTCATGGCCCTTCAGCCAACTCTCGGGAAGTCTTTGAAGATAAAAACTGAGAGAATGAGAGTTCAGTTTTGTGTTTCTCATGGAGACACTGAGAACATTAGAAAGGGACTAGGCTGTTGTGCTTTTCACCAGCCATAGGGTCTTGGAAGGGATGTTCGGTTGGGGTACTTTTTAGAAATTTCACATCTAAGAAAGATAATTACTACAGTTTCATCCTGAAGTGACAGGGGGTCACCATGGCTAAGTCCGAATCTAAAAGAAGGGAATTCTTACATAAAGTGTGGAAAAGGAACATTTTTTGGTCGCTATGGCAGTTTGGACATTCGAGAAAGAGAAAGGGATCTAAATGGATCTTTCTAAGGAAAATGTGCTCTTACAGGCAGAGGACGCTACAGAGGGGAACTTTGCAAGTGTATTTCATTCTTGCTACCAATATCACCAGAATCATCGCAGAAGTTACTCTTAACCATATGTTCTTTGTGCAGTTGTTGATTATAATCAAGCTTTAGGACAGCTGGGAACCAGTTCTGTTTGCATTTAACCTGAAGGTGCTGAATGGGCAACTGATTTCAGCATACTGTTGGTATTTTAGTCCACATTGACTTGGCTAATGTAATTTCAAACAAATGTAGAACAGAAAGGAGAGAATTTTATTTTAGCAGCACTTGGTAGATGAACCTTTGGAGGTATAAACGGAACCCTGCAAAAAATGGGTGAACTCCGTTTGATCTAAATGACCAAGGCCATCTCCTGTGAGCCTGCTAATCTTTCCCATGCATTCAAAGAATGTCTGACTGATGACTGCAAAATGCTGCGTTGAGGCCTAGCACTGCAAGTAGGAATATAACCATGAGAAATGTTACAGATTTGACAGTCTCCTTAGTCTCCTGTACTTGGATAAAAAGCTTTGAATGAATGCTTCATGCCTCAGCTCCTGAAACTAGCACATTGACTAGCTTACTCTTCCCTGTTGCTTATGTGGCCTCTCCTCTCCAATATTTCAGTTTTGGAGCAGTCCAACTTCCTGTCTAGATCTTTGAGGCAATGAGATATGTTTCATAGGGGACACATTTTCAACAAGAATTTCTAAAATTGTTGCTGTTTTTAGTCCCCAGGTATGCGAGTCACAGATCTTTCAGTAGACATGCTCTCAATGTACAATCATCCTTTATCTTGCGAGTATTTAGGCTCAGTCTACCTGCCAAGATGAACAGGTGGCTCTGACTCGTGGTTTTCTAACATCGTTCTGATTGCCTGGCCTGTTTCTGCAGTGAGAAAGTGCAGCAAACTCAGAACAGATCATGAACTTTCTGTCTACTTTTTATTGTGACATACTGATCAGCTTCACATCTTAGACTCCCAGCCACTCTGAAGACCAACTTCCCTTAGTTTTGCTACTCTCTTTGGAAACTAGGCTTCTGAGCAGACAGCTTAACTCTTCCTGCATTACACTACCCAGTTCCTGTTGTAGTTCAGTAGGATCCAGGCTGAGATACCTCTACCCTGAAATGTTGCTTTTACAAATTGGGGACTTCTCAGGCATCAGAGTAAGGTAGCTTTCTTAGTATGTCCTACACATTCCTATAAAAATCACACTAAGAAATCAAAGCTGTTTTTTGATCACATGTGGTTCACTCCAGATTCTGCAACTACCAGCTGCATTTCAGTGTCCTAACAGTGGTTCTTAAAATGTTCAGGGAAGCCCCTGTTTGATCCAAATCTGTACAGACATATTCCTGCCTAGGCTGACAGGATTGCCACTGAGTGCTGAACCTTCTCTCTATGACAGTCTTGATTAGGATGTAGCATCTCTGGAGGAGCTGGAGATGACTTCACAAGTTTGCTTAGCCTGGCTACTGATACAAGTCTCTAAGACTTTGAAGTTAAGGCCATAAATTGCTAAATTTGAGAAGTATACATGCATATTGTCACTTATCTTGACACTATTTTATCTGATTTTGTCCAATATTATTACTGATTCATGGAGACAGAGGACTTTCATATGTAATCAGAAGAAAAGTTTTTTAGGGGAAAGAAAACTCATCTTCAGTTTCAAGCATAAGAAATATTGCCACCCACACAGGTAACTGAATCAGTAATGATAGCAAACAAAAGATTGTCATCAGGATACCAAGGCTGAAAATTGTCCCCTATGTGCACAAGGTCATGGTTTTCACCAAAAAATGAATTTTGTTGTTGTTCAAAGTCTTATATAAAAAATCATGTGTGTACTAGGCATTGGCTAGTGTGAACTGTACCTTGAGTCCTGTCAGCAAGTATTCAAATATCTTTTTGGAGATTATTGCTGCCAGTCATATCTTCTGCTGTTTAGAACTGTTGACAAAAAATTTTTATCAGCCCTATCTGTTTCTATTGAAGATCTAAATTTGGGGACTGTTATTCTAGTGTGTGTGCAGTCCTGGGACTCCAGCTACAAATGCGGACTCTGTAGTGTGCCTTCACTTCTCCTTATTCCCTTTCAAATGATGTGTCATTCTCTATTATGGTTACCAAAGTCTTTCTGGTCAAGATGTTCAACTTGAGGTTGACATGTCATTCACAAAATCTGTTGAAAATCTGGGAGGCTGCCGCCTTAGACTCCCTCTCTACTCACATTAAAGGGGTATTTTTAGAACATCATTCAGAGCTGGGTCCTCACTTTAGGTGTTATGAATTGTCTTCTAAAAGTGTCCTCTTTCCTGTGACTGCAAAGCGTGCCTAGCACTGTATCTCAGAACATCTACCTAAATCTCTTTTAGGTAAACGATCTCAGGAAGCTGAGGCTAATTGATTTCAGTGAAATTTAAGTTCCTCACTGTCCATGCTTATGCCTTTTCCTGTCAGAAATTTAAGCTCTTAAACTCACTTAAGACTACTTAACTGACCAGAGTGATATTCAAATACTTTCCTCTCCTGTGCTTGGATCAATTAGCACTGCGCCCTGCAAATAAAATAACAGGTACCTTCTCACTAGACAACAGATAACTCCATTATGAATGAGATTATCCAGAAACTGGTTGCAAAGCTGTTGAAGTTACATTTAGCACCAGGTACCAGACTGAAAAAAACAATGCAGATGATATTGTTTCTTTTGGCTCTAATAAGTAGAATTATTGGAGTCCTAAATGATAAGTTGATGATTCTTCTATTAATCATAAAAGACTTCCTAGAAATTATCCTCTTAGTTTAAATCAGGTAGTTAGTTTTAGCTTGTTATAAAGACACAAAATAGTTTATTTACAGTTGTTGCTGTACTGCAACAGTTTTGCAATGCAGACAATTTGCTCAGGAGTCTTTTAGAAATTCTAATCATCCTTGGCACACAGTTAATAATGACAATAAATTAATGCACATTAATTTATTTCTTGATACATACCAATAACTAAAATTTTCATTTATTGCTGTTTTCAATTAAAAATTGCCATGCAGTTTTATGGAAAGTTATGGTAAATACTGAAGCATGAGAAGAGACCATAAGGAATGTAAGGGGTATTGATTCTTATTCAAGTGATATATCTGTCTTGAATAGTTTAATACATTGATTTCGTATTTCCTTTTATGTGTCTGAAAAGATAATATATTAAAAAAAATGTTTCTATGGTATTTCAGTGATATTTCAAATTACCCTAGAGCCCTTGAACTGATTAGATCCCTATATTTGGAGTTAAATTTCTTTGAAAACTTTATGAAAGTTTCAGGAAGGCAAAAGTGTGGGAATTGTTACTCCATTTTATAAAGAACATGGCATTCTTTTTTCTCTTAACTAGTAGCTTTATTCAATCAAATTAATAAACAAATATCATAATAAAGTATACCATGTAATTTGGTTTTAGTTTAAAAGCTAAGCCTAAGCTTAAAAAACAAATTAGATATTTTTTTAATTCCTATACCTATGCACTATTGATAGAGTTATGAATTTATCTTCAATGTCTTCTTGAAAAACTGATTGTGAACTGGAATAAGGACAAGATAAAACCATCTCATTATAAATCACGGTGTACAGTAACTAGTATTTGTTCATCTTTCATATTAGCAAGGAAGCCAGCTACAGGACCATATTTATACATATATATGTGCCTATGTATATTCATATGCATATATATATACACATTTTATAAATATATACATATATGTGTGTGTGTCTGTGTGAAACTTACAAAATTAGTTCTGTTTTTTGGTGCTATTTTTTTCAGGGTATTTTGCTGAATTTACCCAGTGGGCAATGATACTTTTTAGCAGATTTGGGTGCTACTGAAAGAATGTTCTATGTGCTTCCCATGCTCTGCTGAGATCTTATTTGACCAAAAATACAACATCCTCCTATTGCTTTGCAGCCCCTTCCATTCTACTCTCACAAACGTGAATATCAGAAATGTATTCACTGACTGTACGTTAATCTCTGTAGAGGACTGAATAAATAAGACTCTTCTTTAGTCAACAGGAAACTCTGGTAATGTGTGATTTTGCATAGTTTTCACCTAAATGCAAATATAAAGTTCATGAACTTGGTGTGGATTTGAGACATTCCCTGGAGAATTTTGGATGCATAAACCAATGAATTGACTACAGTCATTTATATATGTGCAGTTTAGGTGACAGTTTATATATGAATAAGTTAAGCAAAACAAGTTAAAACCCATGCTGAAAACATTCCTCATTTTAGCTATTTCTCAGCATTGAGTATATGAACACAACTGAATGGGAGTTGTGCTTGCCAAATATAAGGGAGGTTTCCAGCATTTTGCAGCACACCTCTGAGTATTTATGTGTCTCTGTGTAGCCACAACATGCCTTTCTTATCACTTACCCACAGGCTATGTGAAACCCTACCTCCTTTCTTTTGGTACTTAATCCACTGGTGACAGTTTGAAAGAATGAAACACAGAAACTATGAGACTTTTGGCATTTTTGCTACACAGTGGCTAGGATTCTGCAAACATATGGCAGTGCTCCAGAAAAAGAGGTCTTTGAGAGGTAAAAAAGATAGATGAAGGCAGGGAGGAGGTGACACAAAAATTCTGGACCAGAGCAAAGGAAGAACAGCATATGGAAAAAAGTTAGAAAGGCCAATGTGTGACTAAATACTAATCCCTTCAGGTCTGGATTAGCACTAGAACAGAATACTGTGTACCAAAATCAACAGGTCCTGAAATCTGCCTGCAGTGGACAACTATTTGGGGATATCTGGTCATTTTATAAAGGCAATCAGGCAGGAAGTATGATGGTATAACAAGAACAAGAGCAGAAAAGGAGGCTAGTTCAGCAAACAGCTAATGCCCACTGCAGTTTGCCATCCCAGAAGAACAAGGCAAAGCAAAAGAGATAGTAAGGATGATGGGACAGGATTTCCAGGGAAGAACCTTTTCATCTCTTTGAAAAAAAGGGAGTTATATCATTGTTAAAGGAGAAGAGCCACAATACCTATTAGGTAGAGAGAGTTTACACAATAAACAAATAGACAAACAAACCCTCCCGAGTCTAGCTTTAAGAGCACTGTCTTCCTAACAGTTTTCAAATACCACAAAGTTGCACATTTTGTTTCTGAGATAGAATTTGGACTTATCATTAGTTTTTGTGCCCACATCAATCTTTCACCAAACATGCTAAACATATCACAAAGATATGAAAAACTGCTGTTATAGAGATTACCCCATTTAGTGTAGTCACATACTATGGAACCAGTTCATTGATCTACTACTAAACTACTATAAATCAGCCCCTATAAGTATCTTCTACTACTTTGGTTGTTTGCCAACAGCAAGAAGCAACATCATTTCATCCTTTATCCTTTCATAAAAGAACAGTTGCTTTGCTCTGTCAACCATGAGCAAAAGACTCCAATGTTTCCCACAACATTCTGGACTACAGAACACATGCATTGGAAAATCATACCTATCACTGAAACAACGGTTCAGTAACACATAGCAGAGAAAGAAGGAGAAAAGTTAGAACAGGTTCTTTGAACTTTAACTAAAATAACCTAATAACCTAATACACCATTAGACTTGAGAAGACCTAGTCTGCTCTGTGTTCCACCTCCATAGAAGTCGTTATAGGATGGGAGATTACATCTATTGCTGTGGAAAAGAACAAGAATTGACTTATCCAGGATGAAATATATTTTAACTTTCTAAAAATTATTCTTATAGTCCCAAAAAGCAATCTGTATCTCTCTGTCAATCTGAAGAGACAGGCACTTTCAGAAAACAATTCATTCCATCTTAAGAAATATCTCTGAAATAAACAGGATATCCTTGTCTATGGAGGGAGTCTAAATGCTGAATAACCCTTAATTGTTAAAAAATCTTGTAGAGCAATCCCTGGTATTTAATAGCTTAATCCTTCTTTACACAAGTAGAAAAAAGAATAAGCAAATAAGAAACTATAAACATTAATTACAGGACTAATACTTAGACAGTTGTTATGAAACAATTATAGTTTTGATATTAGAGTAGCTATAAACAAATAACACAGTAATGTTCTGTTCTAGAAATGCACATTTCACTTAACCTGAAGTGAAGAATTAAAGCATAGAATGTCTGTTTTAATCAAGATATTTCATTTATTTCTTCAGTGTTTTTAATCTTGGTAAATTTTGCTCCATTCCAATTAACAGCCTGACTACATGTCTTGCTTGTTATTTTGGCATGAAGCTCAACTACAGTATACCTATTCATTTATTCTACTCTAATATTCAGATAGCTAGCTGAAAGTACAAACTGCCAGACAGGAAGCTCTTATTCAAATCTACCTCCAGTCCTTTAATAACAAAAACATTTCTCTCAGCCTCTACTTCCATTAACATGCTTTCCTTGTTGCTTTTGCTTCAGATTTTTAAATTGTCTCAGATGGAGGGTTTTCGTGGTACTTTAGCTGACTGACCCAAAACACTTATTTAAAATGTTCACTGCTGTAGTGTGAATGAATCCCTGTGGTTTTAAATTCAGAGTACCCTGAAGGCACTTTTTCCCTGTATCAGTCCTAGATGGCATACTCAGAATTCTTTAAGGCAGTCTTCAGAAAAAAAAAAAATCTCAATCTGCAATAAGGTCAGCTGCTTGCTCTCATTCGCTCTTAGAATGAAACCATGGGAAAAGCAAATTTGCCACAAACCACTCAAACACACGGCCCACAGGCATTTGAAATGTTGATGAACATCTTGAGAGCTATGCTATGAATTTCAGAAGTTTGAGAGGAACAAGAACAGTCCTTTTAACAGAGCATTATGCCACCATGGAGTCATGCTGAATGGTAATAGACTAAATAATCCCTAAAGTTCAGATTGCTGGGAAGTACTACAGAAGAGATCAGTTTATTGGTGACATGTTTCTTCAAATCCTTCTTCCAGTATAACACAATTAGATGAATCCCTGGTCTAAGAGTTTAGGGGGAAGGAAGGAGGTAGCATTCCTGCACATTTGTCTTGACCCAAAACCAAAAGCCCTAAACTCCCTGGTCCCAAGTTCCAATCCACTAATCTCTTTTTACATAAATCTCTTGGTTTTGCATTTATCCTGCTTCATATTACTTACCCTTTTTCCCTTGACTGCCCCAAATTTTCTCCTCAATTGAGCTATCTTCTCTGCCTCAAACACTCCCACACTTCCCCTTAGCCTAGCTGCCTTCCTTCCTTCTTCTGAGTCTCTGTCTTAAGGCTCTACTCTTCTACCCCAAACTACACTCATGTATGAGAGAGAATCATTTGAAAATGAGACTTCTTTGTGCTGAAGGCAAGAGTTACATATACTAATAGATGTTATCACACTGAGAGGTAATGATTTTTCCTCCCCTTAACCTTCCTGTGCCCCTCCCATGCAATCACCTCATCTTTCCTCAGCATTTTGACCTACACTCATTGAGGTACCCTCTAATTCTCTGTTCTCCTTTCCCTTTGCAATAACACGAAAAGAGCATGCAACAAGGCTGAGAAAGATGTAGGAGAGAACATCAGGAATGCTAGGAGAAAGAAAGATAAAACTTGAGGGACAAGATCAACATAGTAATTGTGGAGAGAATTAATTGCTGGAGAAGGACTGAGCAGCATCCTCTTCCTGCATTGGAGAGTGCAGAACTTCATCAGTGCCATCCCACTGCCCCACTCCAACCCTTCACTCGGTGTGACCCAAAGCATTCCTGTACCCATGACATAAGGATAGGAGGGTGGGATCAGTGGATCCCAGCCTCAACTATCCATCGCCTATTATTGATTTGCAGAAGTGGTAAAGACATTACAGTAATCAGAAAAGTGTAATTTCATTTGACGTGTACCTAGGAGGAAGAATCTTATCCACTAGGCACTCAAAGAAATCTCCAACAGATGAAGCTCAGGGTCTGACATACAGTTTTCAGAATAAAATACATTCGGGAAAATAAAAAATAAAACTGATAAATCCATAAGAAACACCATATAACCTTTGTTCCACCTAATTTGTCACCTTGAAGATTTTTGGATGGAAGGAAACCAAATAGAGGAACTTGTCTCTCTCTCATTCCCCTAACACATGTACCATTCTGTCACCAAAAAAATTGTTGTGAAACCTAGCCCATTTCAAATATTAGGGCTGCACTGAAGTTCTGAGCTCCTTTATTTTTGTATAGAGTGCAAGAGACATAATTGCTATTTTCTCTGATTTCTTTTTAAAACTGTGAATTTCTGTGAATGCATGTGGAATGAGCAGCTGTGTGTGAAACAAACATTCCACGAGCATCATTATGCCAAATTTATTTTATCCTGTTCTCTTTTGAAAGTCCAAATCCCACAAGAAGTTGCAGCTTATTAGAAGCACTTAGCGTAGGCTTTTATGAGCCATATTCTTGGGTTCTTTAACTGGAATGAGAGGTGTCCTTGTAGAGCTGCCTCATGTACTCTTCCATTCTGCAGTATACAATTCAATATATTTATTTAGAACACTACTTAAGTACTGAATATAAAAAACTATTAAAAATGATTTTTCAAGTCTTCCAGAAGGGCTTTCTTTTCAAGTAGCCTTTCAAAAAGTTAAAAGCACAGTCCATAATATTATCCTTATCTTCATCCTCAATCAGTTTTTACCACAAATACAACACAAATGTTACTCAAAGGTTTCATAACAACATATATGGCACTCAGGGTAAGAGTGATTTGCAGTCCAGGTAAAAGCAGAGCACATTTACTATTCACATAAAAACACATCCATGGAAAAAGACAACATACTTTTTTTTCTGACATTACGTCCTGTGGGGGACTAGAAAGATTTTCTTTCCTGATGGAGCCACATTACCTGGTATCTCCCCATGGTATCTCAAAACTGACAAGGAGAAATGGAAGTGAGAAGATACTGCCTGTTATGGTCACTGCTTCCCAGGCTCAAAGATATAAGCTGCTATGTTCTGGTTAGTCTGTGTTTGCTTCTCTGTACAATTTTTATACTGGTAAGCAGCATATGTAACACCTATCCTTACTGTAAGTAAATTCTGCCCTGAATAAAGAAGAATGGATGACAATGTATGGGTTCTGGGCCAAGTATTTCTGAAAGCTGAATGGGGCTAATGGGCTGGGTGAATGGATAGTGGAAAGCCTGGACTGGCATGTGCTGGTAGCTCAGCCGCAATGAACAGCCTTTGCTCTTTGCAAGAACACCCATTTGCCACTTGCCATCTGTGAGTGAATATGGATAGCTCTTGTGCAGAGGTGTATGGTTTGGAGAGACAATAATACCTGTGGGAATGGTGGGGTGAGAAAGTACTGTCTGTAACAAGGAATATTCTGAGAGGTCTCAGAGGACTGAGATAACCCTAGAGAACTGCAAGATATGCTTTCTGATGTCCATTTTTCTGTAGAGGTGAAAACTCTGGGAAAGTTCAAGCCTAAACTAATCAGTTCTGGGAGTATCCAAAGCATGAGACCCAGCTCCACAGACTCACATATCACAGAAATTTCAGCTGTCCTTGTGAATGATGACATCAGCATTTACTTCTGGGCACATTACCACTGCCCAAAGGCAGTTACAATGCTCCTGCAGCTCGCAGGAAGGAGGTCAAGTACAAGAGTGGCAGGGCCTGTTCACACAACAAATAAATGCGCTGCTGAGTGTGCACAGGGCACGCTCGAGTTCCCCCCTCCCCACCCAGTGGCACAACCAAGACTGCTAAACAGCCAGTGCCAAAGATGTTCCAGACAGTAGGCAACACATAAAACTGGTGAATTTGCTTGACTTTCTCAATCCCATGAGTTAGACAGCCAATAAGGCGAGTACTGTTGTTATTGCAACCATCGCTTAATTTGTAGTTGAGGTATAAAGGACTTCACAAGGCTGGTGTAGAAAAGAAACAAAGTTTAGGAAAACTGATTACCTAGGAGCCATATAAGAAACAGGACATCTGGCTACAATAAAAAGGAACTTATTAGAGATATATAGATAAGTTCCTTCCTATACAGTATTTCATTCTATAGCAGAGAGTGCAAACCTATACCAAATTGTACAGGTCCCACTCAGGTTTATTGTCCTTCTTAAATATCAGTCTAATACAATTAAATTAATCTTCAGAAAATCCCTTGTGAAGGAGTGCTTGTCAAAACAAAAACTCTCCCTATGAGTAGAATGCTGCTTTCAGAAAAGCAGTTCGTGCATGTTTAGAATGACTATGGTGGTAAGGGTGTGTATCTAGACATCATAATTCAGTGAGCAAGCTGCTGGAAATGGTTCAGATTCATGCAAGCTCAGATAAACTGCCTCGAGGTGAACAGCCTGAGATAGCTTAGCCCTGCTTAAGCTTTGAACTCAGCTGAGGGAAAGCAAGCAAAGTTTTATAACCCATTCTGCTCACTTAAAGCAACAAAGGTGTTTTTGCAAAGAAGAGTATTTTTATTAAAAGTTCTAAAAATTGAAGATAAACTTTCTGAACATTATACATAAAGACATTAGTAAATATAGTCATAAAACTTCACAATTTGCATTACATGTGAAGCTCTTCTGTATTTTTCTCTATAGAGCCATACAATATGATCCAGCATTCTATACAAATGTATACAATAGTCTGTGATCATTATCATAGGTTTGGAAACTTTTTCAGAAGCAAAATAGGTGATTATGCAAACTTTCACAATTTTCTGTATCTCATCTGAATATTTCCCATAAGCACATTTTGTCTCTTGCTGAAGACCACATCTGAAAAATATCATACTCAATACTTTTATTTCTCAAAACTGAGATACAGAAGGTTTGGGTTTTTTTAATCAAATGTGAAAGCGGATTATAACTATAACCATGGAATTGCTACCGCAGCACCATAAAACAGTATAAAAGACTGTCAAACTTTCAGCACTTGAAAAGAAAGCCTAATTTAAAAATATTTCCATATGTTAATCAGATGTTCACACTACTTTACACATTTGATGTTAAATCCACCCAGAGACAGATATTATTATACTCAACCACCATGAAGTGGCATCAGCTTTCTGGAAAAAACTGAAAGGATACAAATGTGCCTTCATTGTGTACATGCTAAATGAAGCTTTGCTTTGTTAAATTAGTTTGGAATAGTTACAGTGCTAAGTAAGATCCTCACAAAGAAAGATGCACATGAGCAAAAATAACTGGAATAGAACTAAGCCTACTAATTTAGAGACCTGAGTTTTTCCAAACCTTGCAGGACACTGTCTGCTAGAAAGTTTCCCAGGCAAAGAGCTAAGAAAGATTAATTCATTGATTAAAACCATGTCAATAAGGGAGAATGGTGAGGGAAAGTATTAGTCATCAAAATAAAATAAGGAATAGTTAAATAATTCATTTTGTGGTATGATACTTAAAACTTTGTATATATTCATATGTATCTCTCTGAAAGTCCATCTTTCCCCACATTTTAGAGTTTTCATAGGATGGTAAGAGTTAGTCACATGGCCAGCTACAATCACCACCACCCACACAACCAGCCAAACACATCTATGAAATCATTGTGATTCCTGTATAGCACAGACTGGCTGAGATCCTTTGGCTGGTCATTCAATAGGCTCTTTTTCTTGGTTTCACAAACTGGACTATTGCACCTTTTTCTGATAATCCTGGCCCTGCTTCTGGACCTGGATTTTTTGGAGTGCAGGTTTGCATAATAGAAGTCTGTGTTGAGACTGCCCACCTGTTTATGCTTACTGCTTTCATAGTTCCTACCCTGTTGCTGCTCTAATTTAAAATTCATTTTTTCCAGAGGAGTGTAGTCGAGACATACAGCTACAGATTTTGCTTTCAAGTACTATAATCCATTATTTCAGGCAGAACAAAATAATCACAGAAGTGGGCAAAAGAAGAGACCCTTGGATCCTTACCTTACCACCCTCTCCTGGCCACTTTTGAGCATTATAGCAATTAGGATCCTTTCAGTGTCCTATTGCTCAGCTTAGTTTCTCCACAACATAGAGCGTCTCTCAATTCAGCTTTTTCTCCAGCTTCCTTTTGCTTTGAAAATAGTGTTTTCCCTTTGGTTTATAATTATTAGCCCCCTTCTTCTTCCTTCTTACTCCAAAGTCCTTTTCTGTGTGTGATTAACTTGGTCAACGTGTTTTTAAAGTGCTTCACTTCCCCCTGGGAAGAACATCATTTGAACAAACCCTACCCTCTTGAAGACAACATAGAGAAAAATGGGTCTCTCCAGTTACTTGTTTGTTTGATATGGGCTCAGTGTATGTATATTGATAAGTATGCCCATATGGACGGCATTCTTTACCTACTGTCTTAACACAAAGAGTTTGGGGAGAAAGCACAATAGCTACTGAAGTAATCACTAAAGATGCCAAAGTTCAAATACAATTCATAAGCTGTACATGGATGGATTTCCCAGTATGAAACATCATGTACCACAAATGTTATCCTACTATTGCAGGCTTTGTCTATTCTTTTGTTCGTTGCTTGTCTGAGAAAAGGATAACATTTTTCCATGCTCTTCCAGATTCAATATTACATGCTTTAAAAATGGCTCCAAGAATTAGTTTCTCCAGCTTTTTCTTGCAGTTGTGAGTCATTCCATAGAGGAAAATCTGATGAAGGAGAGGGAGATAATACTGCATTAGAGCCTTGCTTCCTTCAGAACAGAGTATCATGGAGGAACTGAAAACTGAAGTTATTTAAGAGAATGGAGTTAGTCCAGCTAAGAATAAACTCCATTGGTATAACAATGATGATGCAAAATCTTTCTCAACTAACACAAGAAATTGAAAATCCTAATTTTGGGAAAGAGTGTGTGTTCTCTCAGACTTGTATAAAGATTTAGAAGTGTTGTAGGCAAGTTCATGGGGCAGATTCAGCTCAACTAGCTGGCTGAGAATTTCCTTTCTCTAAAGTCTGGCTGGACTACCACTGTGCTCCAGCTCTACCCAGCTGCCAGAATAGCCCTTTGCAGCTATGGGTTGATATTTGTTTGAAATTAGCTGTGAATTAAAAAAAAACAATAATTGAGCCTTTTGAGGCAGCTTGCCTAATCCAAAGCAAGAGGCAGTGATTAAAGAAGTTGCTATGAACAGCAAGAACACCACACCCCAAAACTCTTTGCTTGCACTTTGAACCAGAGCATTACAGAGCAAACGCACAAATTATGTTGTAGCTTCATGTTTTCTCCAGGAAATCTTTCATGAAGTTAATGGCTACACCCTTCAAGACTAAATGATTTTCTGAGTTTAGCAGGAAGGCTGTGGCTATTGCATTCAGTTTGGGTTCAGATTTTTAGAACAATTCAAGTGTCTTATTCCCAAATATCTGGTCTGAACTACAAATTTATGTTCTGAATGCAGACAAATTTATCATAAGCAATAACACTCATACCCTGAATAAATCCTGGCCATTAAAAAATTCTTCTCTAGCAAGATATCAACTCTCCCTCTCTCTAGCAAGGAAAATTCACTACCAGAAAAGGTGTTTAATCATGAGGCCTGAGACAATTTGTGTGGGGTGAGAATATCTTTTTTAACTCAGCTGGTCTAACATGCAATATTCCTTCTCCTTACAGAACCTTGCTTCAGAACTAAAAGAGTGAATCAAAAAGACCTCTTTCCTCAGATCATCATAGCTGCAGTGACATAATTAATACAACATGATTTCTAAATGTAATGGTGCTTTTAATAGAGAGGAGAAATTTGAGTCCACACTGGACTTAATATGTTTGGAGATGCTACCGGTAATGGAGAAAAAGAGAAATGTTTACCCCACGACCATCCTCCTCCGCAGCACACACAATTATACCACTTCCGAAGTCTAAATCTCTTTGTATGTCTCAAGCCTTAGGCTTTGTTGTTGTAGGGATTTTTTTTTTTTCATAGCAGAACTTCTGGTCCTTATCAGCATTCAACATTTCCGGGGAAAAGGCATTTCTCCTGAATGGTCCATGCAGCTTCACAGCTGTTTGTCAACCTGAAAATAAGTAGAAAAGTGGACTGTTCTCTCTTTTCTCTCCTTTATGCTCAAAATGCTGAATTGAGCAATATAACTCAGTCTGTAAAGATGCAATGGAATATACACATCACTTTGTGCCAGAAATCAATGATGTCATGTATTTTTTTCATTGTTTAAACCCAAAGGTCTTCATTTAAAACCAACAAATTCAGTTTTCATCTAAAAGTTAGCACTCAATGTTTTTAAAGATTTCAGGTCAGGTTTTAATAATATTTACTTAAAATGGACCAGAGAAATGAAATGAAGAAACAGAAGGAAAACTTTCAGCAGGCACAATAGCTAGGGGAAAAATCATTCACTGGACTAAGCCAGGGTTATGAAAAATAGTAGTGTGAGAACTACAGTAGTGGTAATGGTAGCTAAATGGTAACACTTAGTACAAGCTAACTTGAAAACCATCTAGCAACCTTTAATATTGTGTTTGATTTTACAAATAAAACAGGATTATGTAGTTAGACCCTTCCTATCTGATCAGATACACCTACCAACAAAATATCAGCAAACCAAGCAAATTGACAGCTGCCTTTCTGGTTGCTGGAGCATGTGAGCTATTGCCTCTTATGAGGAAAAGTATTTTCATAGCATATACACTGAAATTAGAAACATGGAAAAGAAATCAATTTTAAATTTAACATTAAAATAAATATTCATAGTTCTGAGGAAAGGTGACACTAGAATTTTACTTTAAATATATATTTGCGTTTTGTTCATTAGCAATACCACTACAGTTTTATCTGTAAGAATTCAGAATATCTCCTGAAGTAACGTAAACATTTGATTATATCTGTAACAATTGTGGACCATGCCATAGCGGCTGAATACAAGGAGATCCTCCTGCTATTGTAAATACAGTCCCTTGCAATTGATCCTACCATGTACATAAAAGGCATGACTGACTTAACCTCTTCTAAAACTTCTTTGCATCTGTGCAATCTCAGTCTTCTCTTGTTATAGCATTTATATTCCCCCCTTTTATTTTTGGTTTTCTACATTTGTGTTTTTTTGGCTTCAGTTTCTTATCATTTAGGATTCTGTCCCTCCTTCATCATATGAAATATAAGGACACTCAGTATTCTTCTTTAAAACCAGCTGCAGATGAAGCCAGCTGCAGATAAAATGACTTGCTGAAACAGCAACTGTAGCCAGCAGTTCCAGCTTGTTGGAACCCTACCATCTATATGCTTGAGAGACTTTCTGGAACTATATAGTGCTATAGATGACTATTAAGGGAATCATAACATAAGACATGCAGATGTTCCTGCTGACTCCACCCAGTCCCAGTTTACTTAACACACTGAATTATCTCAGCTTCTTAAGGAAGCAAGAAATGATAATTCACATTAAAATGCCACGCATCACTGGTTCATGACGTGGACGTCTGCCTTGGACAAAAACTCCTGAGGCCAGAAAAGCAAAAGAACCCCCCAGGTCCAACTTCAAAGCAGTGCTTCAAAGAAAGAATAAGCTTGGGGCTTATTCTCCCTTAGAAAAGCTTTTATGTTAGAGAAGAGTTAAAAAGCAAGAACAACAGTGAACCACAAGTAAGAAACTCTTCAGTGAAGTTATAGGAGTCCTGAAAGGTCTATGGAAAGTTCTATTGATTACAGAAGCACTCTCTTTTTTTCTACTAGTTCATCTGAAGTGGAACACACTGATGGGGTAAAATCTGTAAAGTGGATACATGGGGTTCTAGATCTTAAATATTAAAAGATGAATGCTGGAACCCTGTCTCCCCCTTTCATGCTGTGGCACTGTGATTGCTTATGTTCTCAGTGCTGTAGCCTGGGAAGAAGAGATAGGAGCCAAACAAGAAAAATATGGGAAAAATTATCTCCTGTGTGCTTTTTATACAGGACAAAGAGTTTGAATGCACAACAGAGGAAATCCCATATTATACGGGAGGTCTGGAAAGCCTGTGGCAGTGTGAAGTTTGCCTTTTTGCAGTGCCCCAAGTCAGATGATGAACAAATCTCTAGTCCAGCAGCTCCCAGCTTCAGCAAAAAGTGTGACATGTAAAGCTGCTCAGTTCTGCCAGGCTGCTCAGCCTGAGGTTGCACATTGGTCACCAGGAGGCAGCAGCCAGGATTAGGGAAGAATATAATTTATTGCAACATCATGGCAGCAAGAGGCCCAGAACCCTTTCCTACTGGTATTGCTGAGCCTCTTAGGTAGAGGTCATGCTAATAGAAGCTCAGTAGTATGAAAGCAAAATGTGAGGAAGGTGAGGCATCCAAGAGATTCCTATTTCCAGCATAAGACTGACACGTCCCAGTATTAAAATACATCCATTTCCATGCTTCAGGCGGCTGTTAGTACTTAGGGCTAGATGCAAAAAGGTCATAAGCATCTAAAATACTGAGAATTGAGCAGCCAAGGTCAGAATTGCATCCTGAAATTATCTACTCAAGTGCTATCTTATCCACCCTAAGTCCATGGGCACCACAATATGGCCTTAAAGTAGCCGAGAAACCCAGAGCGACAGGCACCCTTGCGGCTTCCAAACATGACTCAGTAGCTGAAGCAGGTTCTCCCTGACTCCTCTGCCACAGTCTCCTGAAAGCTGCTTAGAAGGTACTCTCAAGGCCCTCTATAGTTGTTGGCTGCCTTTGTAAAATGATCTGTGGGGAGTTTTTCTCCCTTTAGACAAGAATAGATAGATGAGTGGCAATTATGAAGTGAAAGTGCAATATCCTCCTGCTGCACAGGCAGGCAAACCCACATCTCCCAGGAAATGCTTTAACCACGAGGCTATAAGCAACCAGGCTCTAAACAAAGCATGGGGGTGGCATAGGAGGGGAAATGGCCCCGCACTGAAGATAAGCCGTTGTGCAGGCATCGCTTCTGCATCCATCACGCTCCAGAGAGATGGTGAAAGGGAACATCGCTGTGTGTTCAGCATCAGCAACAGTTGTAGCAGCTAAGGGAGTTGCCTGCAGGCCACCCAGGGTTTCCTGCCTCATGGACAGTGCTGTCCACACTACATTAGAACCAGATTAGAGCAACAAAAAAATATTCCAGGTTAATGGAGTTCTGCTCAATTCTTCCAGAAAGAGGCTATAAAAACGTAAATTTAAGACAAGTTTAGCAACAGATATTAAGTGCCTTCAAGAACCTCTTTACAGCATTGAGGCACTTACTAGAAGGGCAAGTTCCCAGGACAGCTACATTATAACACAACTGGCATGCGGGATTCCTCTCCTTTGTGCCAGGCCTAACTCCGACATGAAATCTAGAGTCTGATGTTTACTGTGTGTGTGAGGTCAAGTGTCTGTGAGCAGACCTATTATAAACTGCTGAATACATTATAGCTGACAAATTAACTGTCTAACCTGCCGTCTTCTATATTGCAACATTACTGAAATTCTCTAGGATGTTTTTTAGCTTGCCTGTAATTAGAACATTAACTGTTATGAAGAATGTGGGAATGTCAGCAACCAAGCCTTCCGCTGCTGCAAAACCAAAAATATTAAAGCGTCTGTGTTCTGCATAAAGAGGCAAGCTTGTCCGAGTCTGCTCCCATCCAACAATGGGAGTCATGCCACTGACTTCAAAGTGAGGAGATCTGGGCTCAGATGTTTAGTTTAGGAACTGAATCAATCACTTGACTTCCCCAAAACCACAGAAGACAGGAGTATTTGACAGAAGTACTTAGTTAAAATAGACTAGTCTTAATAAAAATATTTATACTGACAAGGCTGCAGTCTGTCCACAGAAACACCTGCACAACCTCACAGAATTCGAAGGAGGAAAAGAGATGAAAATCAAAATACTGAAAAAATTTGCCCCGTTATGATTATCTTTCTAGATACACTAAAAAAGTCTAAACAACCAAAGAGAACTAAAAAACCCTGAACTGGCAGTTCAGTTACATACAATAGCCAAATGAAATAAAATACATCAATAGCAAGCTTCCATGGTGGTTTATAATAATTAGAACAAATGCTAAGCCTGTTCTAGATTACTGCCCCACACATTGTCCTTACACAAAGCAGGCAGTAAGTGGGATAGTTCAGAAGTGTATGGTATGGGGAAGATTGATCCTACCATAAGAGCATGGATGTACCTGCATACAGTACTGCTGACAGTCCTTATAGCATCAGTGCCAGCACCCTTGGCTGACTAGTGCTCTCTCATGTCCTGTGGTGACCAGAGTTGAGGCAATTGTTGCCTCATGGTAGCTTTGCATCTCTGCCTTACAAACCTTTATTACTAATAAGTTTATTTTGAAGTGGTGGGTGATCATACAGGAAAGAGACCGGTTTCTCTTTCAGGAACAGCTAACTACATACAGGTGTTTTGCCAAGTGTCTTCTCCCTCCCACAAAAAAGACATCTTATTCATTCCTGGAATAGGAATTTTTTCATGTATTCTGGTCTGTAAATCTCAATTCATTTTCACTTTTTCTATTATTTGCTTACTTCCCTGGTACTTTTTCTCCACCGCCACCTAAAAAAGTATTCTTCCCCTCTCTGATGCTTCCACTCAGTATCTAATTCCATCCTAACCACCTCTGTTCCATGCCAGGGCCAAATGGTGGAGCAGAAATAACTCTGAGGCAAAATCATTTTTGTAAAACACAAAACAAGTCAATTAACTCTCTTTCCAAGCAGTGTCAAAATCCTTCACAAGTACTGACTTAGCTTTCTGTTCAGCAAACAGTTGGATAGGCCTGAATATAAGTGCAAGTTTCCCTGACTTCTCTCCTCAGTTTGAGTTTCTTTTCTTGTCTTAACTCCTATAGAGTTCAACACAAAAGTGACCACCGTCACTAATAGGAACCAGATGACCTTTCCCCTTTCACTGTTTTCTTATTGGGTTACTCTTTCAGTATGCTCTCCGTAAAAATCACCTTAAAGACTATTCAGAAAAAACATCTCATACATAATACCTCCTCCAGGTTACTGCAGCAGTGCTTTGCAGTTTGCAGGCTCTGCTCTGACAAAATTCACATCCTTTTGCAAGACTCATTCAGATCTTGAAGAATGTTTCCTTAGTAGGTGGATTTTTTTTTCTTGTGGTTTGGAATGAAAGAAATTCAGCTCCATCTGGCTATGGTCACTCTTTTCATCTTCTCATCTGGAAAGTTTTTACAGTCCAGGATAACGTGGTAGTTACTTTTTACATTTTAGTACTATGATTGTACAAGTGCCCCAGATTCTCTCGCAACTTTTTTTCTCCTTCCGTGAACGTATGTACTTGCAGATTCAGTAATGACACTGCATTTCCACAGGCAGAATACAAACACATTCCAAAAAATGTAACTGAAAACACTGGAAAAACCTTTTCTGAGCAAAGCTGTAATTTATGTAAATGAAGCCAAAGAACTGATTTTCTCTTTCCCTGTTTTTCTCTTTAAGCCTTCTAGCTTTGGGGCTTACATTCTGGTGTCAATGTTCTGGGCTTTAAAGACAGCTGAATGGTTTCAGAGCTTCAGTCAGGAAAAGAGCAAACCCAAATGTCAACCCCATACTTATTAAAACAATAAAAGCAATGATAATGCAGAAATAAAGTGTTTACAGATTGTTTGCTGTATTGCATTACTGGTCATAAGCACAAGCCTTTAATCCAGAAATGCCACATTAATGGAGCATCAGGAACAGTCGAGAGATCAAAATGATGCAAGCACTCCTAACATGGTTGGAAGCTTTCATTCTCCCCAGCAGCTTGCATTTCACAGCCCTTCCCTTCACAACACGTCAAAGGTACAATAGTGAGTATATATTACTACTAGCCACCTAATAGTCAATGGAGTGAAGAGACTGAAAGCTGAAGTTCAGTTCTTCTGGGTGGATTAGGTAAATGTCGTGAAAGCCTCACACAGAAGCTGTATTTTTAGATGCCATAATTGAGTTCTTCTACAAACCACAGAACAGAGAATACCCAAAAGGAGAAGCAATTCTCGAGTTCAAACTGAAATCTATGTAACTTGGCCTAACATGCAACTATTGAACTACTCAAGAAACTTTATTAATGGAAAATTATTAGGAGCAGCCAAAAGGTATAGAGAACATTTAAACACTGTATAGCATGTGCAGCTCTGGTTCCCCCATTTCAGAAAGGACATGGTAGAACAGGAAAAGAAGCAGAGAAGTGCAACAAAAATGATCAGAGGTAAGCAATGGTGTCTGTATAAGGAAGGACTTCTCTGTCAGGAAAAGAGAAAACTAACAGTGGCTATGATATAGGATCACAGGACAATTCAGGTTGGAAGGAACCTCCTGCGCAAAGCAGGATCAGCTACGATTTCAGACAAGGAGGCTCAGGGTTTTACCCTGCTGGATCTTGAAAAACCTAAGGATGGATACTGCACAGCTTCTCTAGGTAGCGTCTTCCATTGCTTCACTGTCCTCATGGTGTGAAAGCTTTTCCTTACATCCCACCTGAATCTCTCTTGTTTCAACATATGTCTGTTGTGTCTCGTCCTGCTGCTATGCCCTGTGAAGAGCCTGGATATGTCTTAACAAAGAAAATGAACTACCTTCCTGAAGCGTCTGTTATTTGTCATTGCTGGAAACAGGATGACAATCTAACTCAGGACTGCAGTTCTCTTAATATTATGCCATTATGCTTAGCAGACAGAGCTGCCAGTCTTACTTCATAAAATCTGGCATAGGGTGTGTGCTTGGCTCCACACTGACTCCCTTTCAATGCCTACCAGTTACTTACTCTTCTACTACAGCAACTTCTAGTTACTACTGGATTTTCCCTCATATATACACCTTTGAATAGTTCAATGGGAAAAAGGTAAACAATAATGGTTTGACTGTGGAAACAGAAACATAAATATTTAAAGAACCCACCACTGAATCACATCAGCTCATTTTGTGAGCATTTATTGTTGTCATGGATGCAGGGAAATATTCAAGTGTGCAAAGAGACACACTTAAAATTCTGAAGAATGTTATATTTCCATATGTAGCTGTATTTATTTGTTTGTCCTTAAGCCACCCACAGTAGCTTTTCAAAACAAAGATCTGTATCCATTCACATTTCAGTGCTGTCTGCAGAAAGCAATGAAGTTACACTTCATGACAGCATGACAGATAAACTTCAAAAGGCTTGAAGGTTCAAAGCTTGCATGCGCTTATCTGAATTTCTCAGCTCTGGAAATCTCATGGTATCAGCCTACAGCTTGGTACTTCAAGCACTTCCTAGTTAAATCCCAGATGGAAACGGAGACAGACACAGTTTGACTTCACAGAGTCCAGGCCAAGATATGGATTCAAGCTCCTAATAGGCTTAAAAGGGCATTGCAGAAACAGTTGCAGGTTGGCAAAACTTGAAACCAGACAAGTACAGAGTTTTTTGAGTTTCATGAGGATCCCACAGTAGAAAAACAAAGAAACTCTGTTAATTTCCATACATCGAAAAGAAAGGCATTTTATGCTTTTACATGGTTTTAATCTGCTCCAAAATACTAGTTTTCCCAGAAGTATATGCAGCATTTTGCTTATAAGTAGCAATGAAACCAACAGGAATCTCGCAAAACTGAATGCATTGTATGTCCCTCTTCCTTGAGTAACTATTTCTTCTGGTATTTTCTTGTGTTGTGAGCTGGATTTTGCCCAAGATCTCTCTGCTTACTATTTGTCTGTTTATACTATGCCCATCCACTCTGTGGTTGTTCTCCCCTCCACAATATGCTCATACCTGTAACCTCCTAAACGATATAGCATTACAATAATGACCTTCCTTTGAAATGCTGGTACTTTATCTTCTGGGTATCTCTCAAGAGGAACATAAAACTTGCAGAAAAATAAAACCAGTGACTGTGATTATTTTGTCAAATGAAACCATTCCCACAGTGTCAGCTCAGCAATGAAATGTGCCTATCAAAATATTTTACTTAAAGCCTTCCCTTTGCTGAATAGCAGCATAGAAAGCTTCGCTTACTAGTTCATAGCAATTTTTGGCTTATCTGTTTTATCGTTTTTGCTTGGACAAATAACCTCCTGTAGCAACTAAGAAACTGATTTATATATGAACTACTGTTAATTGAAAATTAATTGCAACATATCATCTACATACCAGCTACTTTAAGGGAATCTGATATTGTAAATGATGCACAAATTAGGATGAAGCTTGTCCCAACTTCATGATCCTCACTTTTGCTTCAGACTTTGACACTGAGAGAGCTGCTCTTGGAGCAAGTCTTGATCTGTTCAGCAGCAGCTTCCTTGAATGTGTATTTCAGTCTCAATAACTCCTACAGTTGTTTCTTATCTCACTCATGTCACTTTGCTTATGTTAGAGATTATGTTAGAGATTTTGTTAGTGATTAATCTTTCTGTGATGTAAATAAAATAGGCTGTTTTCTACTTAATAACCATTTTTCCTAATATTTTTCTGTAGATATAATTCTATCATAACTAATCGCAGTTCTAATCAAAACGGGATTATCTGTCATATAACAAGCACAATAGGAATTTCTTCCTACTATCACATTTCTACCCACTTGCTGGGTATCTGATAGGAAAAGATGAATTAAGCATACCATAAGAAAATTTTTGTGGAGGCAAGGTGAAGAGGTATGTGGAGAAAGGGAGACTTTTGGAATACTTACCTACAAGCAATTTACTAAAACAACTTCAGTAAGACATTCTTGAAAGAAAATATACACGTACACTGCCAGTAAAAATGATGTTAACAATACAAATTAAATCACCAATAAGTAGAAAAATCAGAGTTATGGACAGGTGTAGGTCGAGATCATAAGCCAGCCTATTTTCACAAGCCAGCCATGCTCAGGTGACTCAGTGTGCTCTCCAAACTTCCAGAAGAAGCATGGCTTCTAATTTTACTAATTTATTTGAAGTTATTTCACACTGTGACTGCTTACCATCAAATAAAACAAAGCATGGCAAATCTGGTACGCTCTTCATCTTAAACTCAGGGGCCACAGCAAAGAATGCATTAACCTAGCTCGTTTTCCAAACACTGTACATAATATGCAGGTCATCTGAACCTCAGTAAAACGTAATTTTGAGAGTTTGCCAGCTTGATAATGTTCCTGGGAATAGTTTATCACTGGTGTTCTCCATTTCCTTTCTTGATCCTCTCCTTGAGAGTTAGCCAAGCAAACATTGGATAAATATATCTGATAGTTTTTAAAATATCTCAGCAACTAATCAGAAATAACCGGACCAGCTCTTGCAGAAATAAAACCCAACCTCTGGCTCTGGTTTTGAACATAGGAGAATTTTATATTTAATACATAGGCCAAGAGAATGTTTTTTATAGTTCATTTACAGTACTTCTGTTTTTTTTTAAATAAATATGCATGCAATTAAGATGCACAATATTAGTTGCTTTTTTTCTCTCCTGTGTTATATATTCCTCTCCTTATCCCATAAAGGGGAGACAGGCTATAATTTTTATTTTTTCAAACTTTGGACATCTTTAGAATGCCTTTTATTCTGAAGAATAATGGAAAAAGTAGGGGAAAATGCTGAACAAAAAAACCCACTTCATATTTAATGCCTTAACACATCCCAGATTTTGACTATGCAGATGATGAAGCAGAAAGAATTATTTCTTTTCATTAAAAAGTATATTGAAAATCAAAATCCAAGTTGTATTCTTTTTTACTTTGACTATCATCATTCTTCCCAATGTGAATAACATTCCCTAACTGGCAGAGGCTTCAATCACAAACATACTCTTGCGAGCTGCACTGGCAACCCTGAAAACTGAAGTGTGCTATTTATCCACAAAACAGTTGCAACAGCATTGCAGGCATCTACACGCTGCTCCAATCAATGTGCTTCTACCCTCAGGACCACCAAGAACAGAGAAAGAAAAAAAAGTTTTTTTTCCATCTGTTGAGAGTGCCCATTGCCGAAGTAATTTTTCTGAAGTTGATATCTGTCTATCAAGCTGTTACAGAGGACTGAACTTTCTGACTCATTCCAAAGTGAATGGCCTGGACTAAAGAAGACCTCTTTCATTAAAGTCAGTGACACCATAATATTAAAAGTTTGCTACCTCAGATGACAAATGTATATTGCAGATTATGCAGTTCACAAGTACCGCGATCCATTTTCGTAATTCCAAATTCAGTGACTACTGTCTTTCCTTCTCTGAGACAGTGGCATTCTCTCTAGACGTTTTCCTTCAGTGATCCTTGCCCTCTGGCACTTGTCATCTAGAGGAAAGAGTTCCTATTGAGTTTCCCTTAAAAAAAATACCTGAATGAACTCCATTTTTCTCTTCCATATTTACATGTACATGCTTGTAACAAATTTATTATCCCTCTGTTCTTCCTATCTCTAGTAGCCGACTCACAGAAGTAATAATCTACAACTGTATTACCAATTAATTAATTAATTTAGCCTCATTCTCAGTAGTAAAAGCCTGTGATTCAGTACTAAATCTCAAATACTGCTTGCAATAACACCTTAGAGTGAAGGAACCATTTAAAAACTGTGCAGGTTTGAATTACTATGGCTTTTAGCTGGATAAGGTAAATTCTGCCCAGGTGGGAGATGGCCAGGTGTCCAATACCTGATCTTTTAGGATCTTGTGGCTAGTGCTGGTGGTTAATACAGGTGGTGGTAAAAGCATTTGATATTCTTGGGCTTAGCTTTTCTGCTTCATTTTAAAAGGCTCTTCATTCTCCTCTTCCCCTCCACCTCCAGGTTATGTTATTTTACAATGAATTGGCCAAGTATTTTCATTTGTTCCTCTTTGGACTGAAATTTGTTTACTAAGGCATAGAATGAACTCAACGTGTCTTTTAAATAGTCATGTGAAAAAAAAAGCTCAACACAAAACAAAACCAAAAACCTCACTGCATGCCACTGCAGATTTCCTTGTGGTTACATTACACACAGAGCCCTAGAAGAACTGTGGGCTCTATGATAAAATGGAAATTTACAGAAAATGACAACTAGATGTTGGGTACATCCCACCCTCTTGGCAATTTCTGTAATGTTATTTCGAAATATTTCATTACCCAGAGTCATTTACAGCGTTTTCCACGGGATCTAGTATGGGCCACAGCAGAAGGACTTGTAAAATCAGTAATATGAATGCTGACCACACACTCTTTCATTCAGTATGTGTTTCTAGTATACAAACCAATTAGATTTTCTTCTATTTCAACTTGAATACAACAAGTGACATAAAAAAGCAAAGTTGCAGAGGTTTAACTTGAACAGACAATAAAATAAAAATACGACTAATCCCTGTCATAACAATATATCTTATTACATATAACCCTGACCATCCAATCAAGTCATGAAGCATGAACAAGATTCCACTGACTTCCATTGCTCAGACTAATTTTATCCTCAGCTGCATTCAGAGATAGATAACTTGTTTTTCAGATACAGCATGTCTCTGTGTGCAGTGCCTACACTAGCAGCCATGAAGGTGGGATTATTGTACTTAAGGAAGATTAATGCACTTTTGGAAAATGATGTGTGGCATTATTATACATGTACTCTGTTGCAAACTTTCAAGATTTTATGGCAAGTTTGATAGTATTTGATTGTTTACCTTAAGTACTTGCTCTGAGAGTCTTGGGATTATAGAAGAATCTCTTTTTTTTTAAATGAAGCTTTCAATCTCTAATGACTGCAAAGAAACCTTGAAAATATGGCCTGATCTTATGAAACACAAAACTCAAAAAATTTTTAAATAAAAAGATTTAGAAAAAAATAAAGCATGTATTTCTTTAAAAGAAATCACAATTAAGTTGAATTCAAAACGTTCATTTTGAGCATTTGAGTTTGGCAATTCTGCAAATATCTTACTCGTAAAGTCAATATTTTTATCTAAACTTGATCTTTTCCTACATCATTCCAAGAGCCTCATGATATATAATATGCTGGTCTCATGCAGTGCGAATAAGTTAGTTAAGTGTTTATTATATGCTCACTACCAAGATATCATACTGGATAACAGTGCAGTCAGTGGAGACTGCCATACGTCTGACATCCTCACTTAGGTTTTCTGGTCCCATGCATTTCACTTTTTAAAATGCTACCAAAGTGTTTATATCAATAGACCAAAGTAAACTCTGGTGTAAGCAAGCCTAAAATCACTTTAGGATCAACAGACTAGTATATAGGACCCATCCGCACCAAGACTTAATTTATTCCAATGTATTTATTTTACTGTGAAAGCAATATTAATAATGTTAACTAGGAGTACCACAACCCTTGTCTTTCAAAGTGCTGTAGTAGCAGTAACTACAGGAATTAAAAATTAAAATGAATATAACTTGGGATACATTATCTGCAACTGAAAATGCTATTTCATCATTTCTAAATACATTCCACTGCACAATGTCACAGAATCACAGAATCACAGAATCGCTGAGGTTGGAAGGGACCTCTGGAGATCATCTAGTCCAACCCCCCTGCTCAAGCAGGGTCACCTAGAGCACATTGCACAGGATTGCATCCAGGC